>NC_090267.1:385424519-385724519 GCF_040414725.1 Anabrus simplex | reverse complement strand
CATCAACCTCAACAGAGGAATTGAGATGTAACGAATGATGTGATGTGATAGTAATTAAAAATGACTAAAAGTCACGTTCTCCATTTATTGTCTTTTTACATTTAGAAATACTGCCTTCCATCAAGAATAGCCGGTATAACTCAAATACATGCATAAGTTTATTAAAGAATAGTGTAGAATGTATACATGTACAATTTATATCTTTATTAACCTAGAAGTCGTGTTCATTGCACAAAATTTGAGGTTATTGCATACTGGACCCCCACTTTACTTATTTTAGTTGTAAAAGTGGGAATAAAAGGGGTCTAATATGCAAGTAAATATGGTAATTTAGAATCATGGAGAAGACTGGCATACACGCAGATAAAGAACAAACTGCAGATAGCCATCTTGTTTGTTGTGGTTGCCTAGCATGTGTTTCCATGGTATTTGTATCTAAAATTAGTGCAGTCACGAAGCAGTGAAATTCCTGACTGTATTAGATTTAGAAAGCAAAGAAGGCAGTGGTTTCGTTCTGGAAGAAGGAAATGATGATTCTGACATCAGCTAGTACACCCCCCCAGGTGTTCAACTGCAGAAAAAAATAACGCATCCACTTCTGGTACTCAGGATGTAATTGTGGTGTCCATCAACACTGCTATCATAAATTAGAAGACTGCTGGAGACCCATGAAGGCAAGAAGAAAGAGAAGCCACCCTCAAGATGTCAAAGATAAGGCCAACTAAGTGGTCTGTGTTTTGGAGTGATATGCATGTATTATATTATTCAGTACTTTTTTATTTCTCTTACCTTTATGACAGTTCAGGACAGTGAAAAGTGTATATATTCTTGATCAGCATTAAACGGTGCACATTTTGTATGTAACTGTGATAAAGCTATTTTTGTTACCTCTGTGTTTACTAGAACTTCATGGACTATTTAGACGTTTTTCATTTGTGTGGAATATTTCATCAATACACCCTTAAAACACTAAATTGGTGAGTTTTATTTCTTACTATATTTTTATCTATATTTTTCTGAATAAAATGACACATAATACTTAATTATTAGTCAACCATTTTCTTTTGTGTGATTTTATGAAAAATTGCTTGCAAAACTCCCAGAAATGGTTAGCGGTTGGAGGTAATATAGTCACCGGATGCAAGGTTATGAAAAGAAATTTGCTCACTTTGAACATTGAAATAGGAATTAGAAAGATATTTTCGAAGACTTTTGTATGGAGCATGGAAATGTATGGAAGTGAAACACGGAAGGTAACTAACACAGAAAAAGAATATAAGCTTTTGAAATGTGGTGTTACAGAAGAATACTGTAGGTGAGATGGGTAGATAAAATCATGAATGAAGAGATACTGAAATCGAATTGATGAGAGGAGATCAATTTGGCAAAATTTGATGAGACGAAGGGATGGAATGATAGGACACATCTTAAGACACCCAGGACTTGTTCAGTTGGTTTTTGAGGGAGGTGTGGGGGTAGACCAAGGTATGAATATGACAAGTAGATTAGAGCAGATGTAGGATGAAGCAATTATATAGAAATCTAAAGAGTAGCGCAGGGTAGGCATGGAGGGCTGCATCAAACCAGTCTATGGACTGATAACTCAAACAACAGCATTATTATTATTATTATTATTATTATTATTATTATTACTACTATTACTACTACTACTACTACTACTATCATCAAGCTTGGATATAAGGGAATCATGAGGATGTGGCTATCACCACAAGCGGTCCCAAACCACAACCACACCAGTAAATTTAAAAACACTACAGTACTTTCAAAAGCTTAACAACATATAATCACCACAAAGAAAGAAAAAGAAAGCTTACAACTACAGATCAGTACCACCACATTCATTCAAGTCTTCTGCATGAAAATTAATTAACTCACTGGCACCAACCATCATGAAACGTGGGATGCAAGCCAGGGGCTGATGTCACTTCACTCTTGCAATTAGAATCAAAATTCCTGGTCTCAAATGTTACATTTCATTATAATTCTTTTTTTAAATTTCATTTTAATATAAACAACGGGGCAAACAAGCTAATGAATTATTATTTAATTTTGATTATAGGTAACCATGGAGATTTGGCTGGTGCATTCTCATAGAGGGGTTTATGAGGAAACATTTAATGGTATGGACTCCACCCAGCTTAAAGCCTCTCCAACACCCTTCATCCCTCTGAAACCATCCACCAGTGTGCTTCCTCCTTACATTTTACTCGCTTCACTATATCCTCAGGCAGAAGTTCAAGAATCTGTAACACGTAACTCCAACCTTGAAACCAGTGAACTGCATGCTAAAAATCATTCAGGTAAGTTTGATATTGCCAAACAGCCTTCCTTACTGATGAAAATACTACAGTTTTACAATGAAATAGATTGTTCTTAGCATTATCTGAGTCCAAATTTTTATTATGGTACATAAAATATATGGAGGTAAACCCCATTAAACGCAGATTCGTTAGCCACAATTTTGCATATATGCGATTTTGGTTTTAAGTCTAGTGCTGCCATTTATTAACAGTATGTGGAAACTGTAATGCCTTAATATGGGTACAGACATGTGTGCCAAACTCTGTAGCGTACACTGCGACACGCGCCAAGGTTAAACGCGGCAGGCACATTTTCTGTCGTGTTTGTCAAGACGTGAATTGTCAGTTCCGGTCAGTAGAGCTGCAAAGTTGCACTTGACAGATTTCATATTTAACACCCCGGGTAAAAGGAAAGAAACTGTGCCTGTCGAAGGAAAGAACTGTGTACCAAAGTCGTATTCGTTAGAAACAAAGTTAGAAGTTTTGGACCGCTATGAGAAAGATTAGTGTATTGTTGACATTCAGTGTGCATTGGGACTTAGTGAATCCACTGTGAGAACTATTTTTGACAATGCGTAAACAATTTGAAAAACCGCTCAATCTTCTACTAACTTAAGTGTGACTAGAGTGACAAATCTCGCTCGGAAGTGATCGAAAGAATGGACTGGATTGGGCATCACAACCAACAACACATGCCTCTCTCTGGAACTGTTATTCAAGCTAAAGCCAAGAGCTTGTATGCAAAGTTTAGTTTATTATTGTATGTTTCAGTGTATTTTTAAGTGTATAAAGTTTGCATTAAAATGGGTTTCGGAAGCACGATAATGGTTATTCTTTTTGCAAAATACTAGGAATCTCTGCTATTTTAAACTTAATATGTGAGTAAACGGAAACCTAACCCTATATTTTAAATATAAAATGACTCCTGATTTATGCGAATTCGGTATGCACTCGGATTCACTAAGTCCCAATGCACACTGAATGTCAACAATACACTAATCTTTCTCATAGCGGTCCAAAACTTCTAACTTTGTTTCTAACGAATACGACTTTGGTACACAGTTCTTTCCTTCGACAGGCACAGTTTCTTTCCTTTTACCCGGGGTGTTAAATATGAAATCTGTCAAGTGCAACTTTGCAGCTCTACTGACCGGAACTGACAATTCACGTCTTGACAAACACGACTGTTTGTAAGGCTTTATTAAGGCTTTATTATAAGAATATCTTAACTACTGTCATCCCTCTCACTCATCTTTTGACGCATATACCTATATCATCCTCACTTTTATCATTTGTAATTTATCTTTAAAAAAAACTACAATTAAGAACAATCAGGATCCTGATTTATTATCTTTCAGGTTTGAGATTAAGGCTGAAGATGCCTTTAAATAAAGGGCGAAACATGTCCCTGTAATTTTCTTCATAAGATTTTAATTCTTAATTAAAATCACTCTTTATGTATTGAATAGGTGGAATGAAAAAACATTAATATTTCTTTGACTTTGACAGAAGCAGTAGGTATGAAACTTATAAAAGTGTAACTATAAATTACAGAAAACTTGAAGTATTTGTGCAGAGAATTTGTTCAATTTGTGAAAATTTAGTCCAAACTAAGTCAAATCTTCATCAAAATACAATAAGACTGTTTTCAAAAATAAGAATAATGCTGACTTCTTGTATGAAATTTTGTTGCTTCACTCCCTTATTAAAAAGAAAATCGGCAATGTGCCTTATTTTTTGAAAAACATTAGAGAACCCTAAATCTATGATGAGTATTACCTACCATTGCCACCAGCTCCTTGGTCATGAATACTGCAGATTGGGTTGGCATCATCCATCTCAAGGCAAGCCCTAATTACTCTATGTAATTTCTGTTCCATTTCAGCATCTCCTCGCTGTACAGCCCCAAAGTCCAACTCGCTACTGCTATCACCTTGGACCTGCACATCAATAAATATTTGCCTTAACTTTAGCTATATGTCAACTTAATTTGAGACTTCTAACTGACTTTTGAACTCACCTCAACAGAACTTGCAGCACCACCACCAACACCAATTCGGTATACTGGACCTCCAAGTTTAACCACTTGCATGCCTGAAAAGTACACAATTTACATTACAATGAGAGAAATTGAATGGTATACAGAGATTACTCATCATCCATCACTGCTCATTGTAAAAAATAGAAGAATTTTGTATGTTGTGATTTTTCATTCAAAATACTACAGTATTTTTATAGTGCCCTAACATACCCCCTAATGATAGGTACTATCTATCTATCTATCTATGCATCTATCTACTGTACCTATGACTTCATTTGACACATGTTTGTTCCTTTTCAATACTTTTACCCCGTAATGAATGTATTTTAAGATTTGAAGTTCCATAATATTACACTGAAAGCTTGATGTCCAGTTAACCTCCTTTAAATGAAAGATGAATATGTCGTCTGATTAAAATACAGACCTAAACAACATCTGCCTGCGTACTGAATAATATTTTCATGGTGTAAGATTAATATTTAACCCAGAATTGAATGTTGTACCTAGCCTACAATAAATTATACAGGGCACTCCTCAGAAACCTTCACCATTTTAACAAGTATAAACTTGAAATTGAACATTATGACCTCAATGGGTCTGGGAGAATCTATACTGGTACCCCTGCTGTCCAATGTTGACCATCATTTGGTTATTATTGCATAAATTGATTTACATAGTGATTAGTTTACCACATGCATGCATACAGTACTTCCTTCAGCAATGTATTTAAACGTCTTGGAAGACATGATGTATTCACAAAGATGCACACAAAATGCTGTCAGTTGTGTACCCTAATTTTATTTACAAACTGTATAGATTTATCACACACACATCAATAAACCATCATTTTGAACAACTGATTATCACGAAGACTAAGAAGAAGACTGCACCACATGCATGTCAACTACCAAACTCAACAAAACCAATTCACATACTTGACTTCAACCACATGGCTAATACGGTATGACTTCCACACAAATCATCAAAACAACTCCAACTAACCAACTCTCTACCATCAAGACTGCCTCTTTTATATGTTGCCTGGCCAGGCTTCTATGACACAACATATCTTCTCGTAAATTCTATAGAGTGCACAATAGCACAGTTACAATGTAAAGAAGGTTCTACATAGTTCTCGTAGTACATAGCATTGTTCTGGATATTACGGTGTGTTGCACAATACTGTGGTGGATTATACATCATACATACAGGTATATACACATATAAATTATATACCACTAATTACATGTTCTTACATTGAATAAACCCATATTAATATATATACAGCACATGTTTCAGGACATAACCTCACAAATAATATGATCATCCGTACATAATAATAATAATAGATAGATAGATAGATAGATAGATAGATAGATAGATAATGCCTTTATTGGTGGCGAAGTTAGGGCTCGAGGCCCTCTCTTACACTTAACCACTAGATGAATATACATAACTTATAATTTCGAAGACAAATAAAACAAATAATACTAATAGCAATAATAATAATAATAATAATAATAATAATAATAATAATAATAATAATAATAATGAAAGAATCCTTAATTTTAAAATACACAAAATAACGTACACTTAAATTATGTAACTGCAGTAATCCATTCATTCATCCCATTCATTCCTTCATTCACTCAAAAATTTTCCAGCAAGTCAGCGGGATCTACCCAGCAAATGCTCCCAGCAAGCCACTTTAAACTTGCGATGAGAAGGATTTTCTCTAATGTTCGCAGGTAGCGAACCTAGACACAGAGATTATGAAGGAGCGGTTGTACACAGCAGTGCGGTTTACAGGTATGGCAAGAGAGGAACCAGATCTTGTATTGTGTTCATGATAGGACGAGAGGTAAGAAAAAGATGAAGACAGATAGTCGGGAGTATTAGTGGAAAGAACTTTGTGCAGAAGTGATAGCATGTGAAGTTCACGGCGCTGGTGCACTCGAAGCCACGACAGCTCCTTATAATAAGGTGATATATGAGCATCATATCGCAGATTAAAGATATATCTTATGCAGCTGTTCAGGCTCCGGTCCAGTTTCTTGTTACTGTCCCAGGTTATTCCAGTCAACACAGTGTCACAGTAGTCAAATAATAATAATAATAATAATAATAATAATAATAATAATAATAATAATAATAATAATAATAATAATAATAATAATAATAATAATTTTTTTGCGAGGGAGTGTGGAAAATCTTTTATAAGACGCTTGTGAGGGTCCGCACTCAACAAGTGTGTGGAGATTCTTACCCACTAAAAACCACACTCCCTTTTCCCACGACGTTTATCTCCGCCCCGGAAACCGCTCTCGCATTACTTCAGGGCAGATGTCGTGCTTAATGCATCTTGTGCTTCATCTTCCTTCTCCTGCTTTACTGTCTGTCGTAATCGTCCAGGTCCTTCTTCTGACGCAGAATATTTTCTACGTAGACTGCCACCTGGTCCCAAGATTCTCGACTTCGTAGCATTACTGACACGATCCCTTCTGGCGTCAGTTCTCCGTGCATAACTTCTAAGCATCTTCTTTGTGGCAGCCAATGAACACACACAAAGAAAGTATGTGATACATCATCGATATCACCGCAGTATATGCACACCGGACTAGTTGCTAGCCCTAGCCTATGAAGAAATTTTCGGAAGTATCCATGACCTGTCAAGAACTGTGTGAGATGGTAGTTCACTTCACCATGATTAATAATAATAATAATAATAATAATAATAATAATAATAATAATAAAAGATGGAAGCAGCATACCAGTTATGTCGAAATGTCTACAATAAAAAATCAGTTTCATTCACTGCAAAAATCAGACATTACAACACTGTCATCAAACCAGAAAGTCTATATGCGATCGAATGTATTCCACTGAACAGGAAGGGCTTACTAGAAAACACTGAAAAGACAGAAAGGAAGATCCTGAGGAAGATACTAGGGCCCAGGAAAGTGGGTCAAGAATTTAGACTGCGACCAAATGAGGAACTATACAAAAGGACCGAAAAAATCACAACATCCTTCAAGAAGAGAAGACTCTGCTTCTACGGACACATTAAAAGAATGCCACCAGAGAGAACAGCCAAGCGAATTCTGGAATACATGGAGAACAGGAAGACACAAACTAGCTGGCTTAAAGGGGTCAAGGAGGATATGGAGGAAAATAATATATCACAGCAGGCAGTATACAACAGACAGGAATACAGAAAAATCATCAACAAAATTAAGGGATTCAAAGATCAAAGTAGAAAAAAACGGACCGGCAACAACTGGTCACGAGAACGTAAAGAAGCCCACTCCGAAAGGATGAAGAAGTACTGGGCCGATCGAAAGAGGAAGAACCGTAAATGAATGATACTTAACGTGGACCATAGTAGACCTATTCGAAAACAAGAAGAAGAAAATATTTGCATTATTCACCCATGGGTTAAAGAATATTGTTTCCAAGTTATATTAATCTATTACACTTTGGTCAGACAAAAATTCTGATTCAGACACAATGGACGTTTCAAAGAGAATTCAGTGAGTGCAATGTTCCAACCAAGCTGTCTTACCGAAAGAAAGCAAGAGACAGCTGGCTCACCATATGGCGAGAGTGGAAAACATAGACCTGCATTGAGAGTAAAGCTTATTCTGATGATGTTCAAGGATGTTTAACCAACGCACCAAATAAAGTATTACATTGATTAAGGCAGCAGAAATGCTACTTATATTGTATATGTCAGAGAGCAGCAAAAAAAAATTCAGACTTACAAGCATACAGAGCGCTTGCAGTAGAGAAGGAAGCATATGTGACAAAGTGTATACTTTATTGCCATTGGTTCCAGGTTAATCTTACTGTAAGCCCATACATTCTATCAATAATATGATTTATAAATGACTCTCCAGACTTCTTCCCATAAAGTTACTGTCAGAGTATAGAGTAATAGATCGCACACATTGCCTGAACTCTGAGACAGTCAGGGATAAAATCAATAATACTGACAAGGATACACTTCAGAGAACTCCACAGAATATGGTGTGGCAGATAAAGTTGTGACAGGGTACAGGTAGAAGACATATTTTCTAACACTTACCCTGACAAAATTATTTTTCCACACTTACTCTGTAATTTTGAGCTGATTCAATTTGGTTCAGAAGTACAAGTCATTAAAATGGTAAAAGTTTACAAGGAGAACCATGCATGATTTGAGCAGCTAAATATTAAGAAGCAGAGGAGTATCAGACCAAATTAAATGTTAAATCTAGACAACTAGTAACAGTTCTACAGTACAATTAATTACACATGTGATTTAGGTAAATTGTATAATGAATGGGAATAAGAAATATATTGAATACATAAATAGTTACCTTTCTCTGGTTTCAGTTTATTAACCATATTATAATCAAGAGAGCCAACACCGCCACTAAACATGATTGGTTTAATCCACTCTCGGCGTTCACCAGATGAGTCCACAAGTCCAAAAGACCTCGCAAATCCAGATATAACTGGCTCACCAAACTTGTTACCATAGTCAGATGCTCCATTACTAGCCTCAATCAAAACTTCTAGAGGAGGCGCAAAATTAGAAGGATACGGCTGTGATTGTTCTTCCCATGGCAGGGGGTAGTCTGAAATATAATACAACTTTTAAAGTAAAATGACCACAGCAAAATAAATGACCACAGAGTTATATAATGAGTTTAAAAATATGTCTCATGATCTGTAAATTATAGCAACTAGTGCTACAGAAATAGTTGAGCTGCTTAATAAAGCATGTAAAATGTGGAGTGTTTAACTCGATGGCATGTGCTCACTGCTCCCAGCCAAGTGATAAGAGTGATAGACACAACATATACACATGCCTCTAATCCTCGTGAAGCTTGATTAGATTTGAGCTCATATTTCAGGTGTTCTGCCAAGACATGACTTTATATACTGTTCAAAAGGGAAGTTGCTCTTTACTGTGAAAAAAAAAAAAAATTGATTATCTATACTGGTTCACATCCTCTTAGACAATGACAAGGGAAATCCTTGACCTTGAGCGCACTGAACTGCATGGAAACATGCTTAGAATATATAGATCGTTCATCGAAAAAACAGCAGTCTGTGACTTTTCCATGCAACATTCAGCAGTTGCCTGCTAGCGCCATTAGACGGTAGAATGTTGTATCTGCACTAACAAGTATAGTTGCAGTAGGAGTGCGTCTCTTGGAGTGTTTGGTTATAGATTACAGTGTACATTGGCATCACGAGAATTAATGCCATGAATGTTGTCAAAATATTAGAGACAAAGTTGTGACGTGCTGAGTATGCTATTTGCTTTACGTCGCACCGACACAGATAGGTCTTATGGTGACGATGGGGTAGGACAGACCTAGGAATTGGAAGGAAGCGGCCGTGGCCTTAAGGTACAGCCCCGGCATTTGCTTGGTGTGAAAATGGGAAACCATGGAAAACCATCTTCAGGGCTGCCGACAGTGGGGCTCGAACCCACTATCTCCCGATTACTGGATACTAGCCGCACTTAAGCGACTGCAATGTGCTGAATATGAAAACACAATCAGAGTCAACATTATGGAGTTTGCAAATGTTATATAACATAATAATGCAGAAATACAGTGGTGATGATACAGAAATGCATGTTTCACTGGATAGATATATCGATTTTGAAGGAGAGCAAACAAAGATGTTATACATAAGATATTGTCACCGAAAACAACAAAATATAGCCAACCTCTTGAAGTATACTTCATTCAGTAATGTAAGCTTTATATAAGAATGATTGCTGACACTGTAAGACTACAATGTGAAAAAGCACAAGTGAAGCTACATGATCAACATTTTATCATTAGAATTCACTCTGGAATATATTCATCAATTTTCTGCACCGAAGTACATGCCCATGTTTCAATATGCTTGGAAAAAGGCAAGTTATGACACTCACATACCCACATCAGTTTTAAATGTAATTAGTATGGCTTTCGATACTGGACTATTTTAATATAACTGATTTTGAATGCAAGAATGTGGCTTTAGTGAGATGTGCATATTGTTCTCTTCCACTTTGTTTTAACCACTTTAAGCAGATGATTTGTGACATTTTTTTACAGAAAATGTAACAACACACTCAAGTCAATGAATTGTGTGCATTTTCCCTCATATTATATTGATAACATATTTCCTTGCATTACTCCAGTTCCTCTCTTAGGACTTGAATAGATGATTATTAAGATGCCTCTGAAGGTAGAACGCACCGTTTTGCATGGGAATGACTCAGACAAATGTTATTGATCTATACATATTTTTGTGTCGTTCACAGCAGTCGAGGTCAAGGGTGTCAAATTCTGAATAGAACAGAGTGAAAGTTAATCGGAAATGTCAGATTGTGAAGAACTATTTAGTGGTAGTGGTGCCATTGGGAGTGGTGAATTCAAGAAAAGTGGCAGAGAATCAGAAATTCTGAAAGTGATGAATGCTGCTCGCATGGCCAGGTTCAAGTATAAAACACCACAAAATGAACAAGGGAAATGGAGGAAAGGCAGCAAACCAGAAAGATTTTCATTTTCTGGGACTAGTGGTACAACTCCAATATTACTTAGGGCCACTCTGTGGCTCATAAAGGCTGTTATTTAGTCGATATGACGATATGAACAAGATAAATATCTCGTGGCTTAGCACATCACAGAATGCTTCAGAATTTTCCACGTCATAAAAACCTCCTGAAATGCCAAATAAACAAAAATCCAACAGTAGGATTCATGGTCCTTTCATTTTCTAAATTATTTGCTTGAGAACCTACAAATAGCTGTAACTAGTAAATTTTAAGTTCCCATAAAAACATACAAATAGCTATGTCTTACATAAATTATATACTAATTCTGGGCATGTAAAGGGTCAGAAAATTAGTTTACCAATGGATTAACAGGATGAAGAGTGCAGCAGACTTAATGGTATCTAGAAGTTAGATTTCCTACAAACTCTATTCTGTCTCCTACCACTTCAGAGAAAGCAAGCTCATTAACTCATTTATACTCAGAACCATTTTTGTTCAATATTTTCATAATTTTAATAATAATATAATCTTGACTTTGCCAAGGAATAACATTTCTGTACCAATCATAAAAAGTGCAGGAATTAAAAACCATCTTTTGGGGTTGAATGTGCGAAAAGAGGGTCTTTGTTTCAAGAACTGGGTAGTAATATTGTGGAGAGAACTGTTTGAGCATGTGCCAGCTAGAAGCTGCATTCTTTGTGTGTTTGGGAAGTGTGGAAATATTCCACCCTTATGTCTGAGGATGAGAGGTCTGTTCTATTTGAAATCTTGCATGCGATTGGTTGATCTGTTTCATAGTTCTGGAAATGTGCTGTGTTCAAACTGGGTGGCGGGGTAGCTCCTTTCACAGCGGACATATGTCTGTCATGGTGGCGCTCCAACGAGGAGCCTTGGCCATTTTCAGGGGATCACATAATGTAGGTTTCAGTTAAACATTAACTTGTTTTAATATACATGTAGGAATATTACAGGGCAGTCCTGCATCCTCATTTAATAATGTGTGGTATGCTTCCACATTTTTGTTCAAGTTATTAGCACTTTTCAGCACTATGTACAATTTTGGTTGGAAAAGGCAATGGTTTTTTATGTATCTTTGTAAGCGTCATGTAAATTTCCTGAACTGCATTGTTTTTCTGTATTCAGTGGTATGGAAGTAGCCTGACATAATACAGAACCTTATACTCCAAATTAGGTAATGAAAAGGAAATGATGCCACCGTACAGCAAGTATAGCACTTTGAGGGAAAACACTTTTAAATTTCCCCTCGTCTTAAGATGTTCACAGTCATGTGATGAACGAAGGTTTTTTTTTTTAAATTCTGATCATGCATGCAAGTAAACAAGATATAGTTGGGAGCTAAGTCTGTATGTCGTGGAATTACGCAACATCCCCCCCCCCCCACAATCTCTGCCATTGTCGGCTCCAATGCGCCAGTCGTAGCCAAGCTACGATCAATACTCCCTCCAAATGTGAGTTGCGGATGGTAAGTTTTCTGCAAGCAGAAGGATGTAGCACTGCTGAAATCAATCGCAGAATGAGTGTAGTGTATGGTGAAAATTGTATGAGTGATGGTAGTGTACAGGAATGGTGTCGGAAATTTAAAGAAGGGCGAACAGACATCCATGACGAAGGTGAGCAAGGACGCAAGTCTGTCACTACCATACCTATGGTTGAGCGTGTTGATGAGTTTGTCTGCAACAGACAGAGGTTTATGATCAGTGAACTTTCTACAGCAATCAGAGACATTTTAAGGTCTTTTCTGTACACAATTGCAACTCAACACTTAGGATACTGAAAACTTTGTTCACGTTGGATCCCAGAATGTTGACTGATGATCACAAAACTCAGGGAATGGTGTCCGCCGTAATGTCGCAATGTTTCTCGTGCATTACCATAGTGAGGGGAAGAGTTTTTAAAGTTCATCATTACTGGTGAAACATGGGCATGACACTCCAGAAACCAAAGAACAGTCTAAACAAACTGAAAAAGTTTAAACTAACACTGAACAACAGGAAAACAATGTCTACCATTTTTTGGGACCATAAAGGTGTCCTGTTAGTGGACTTATAGCGCAATGAATCGACGACTAGGAATCCAGTGGAATCTTACTCAACGACTGGAGGATTTGGACTTTGCGATGACCTATGCTTATTTGCTCATAGTTGTAAAGATATGGAAATCAAGCTCAAAGACCTGGAAAGTGAGGCACAGGAAGTTGGACTTCGGATTAACATTAAGACAAAGGAAATGCGATTGAGAAACCAAAATAACACTCCATTGCAATTGGATGGGCATGTTATAGAGAGAGTGAATAGCTTTTGCTACCTAAGAAGCATTGTAACGGTGAACAGAGAGGCAGATGAAGATGTGACCAGCCGTTTGAACAAAACTAAGGGTGTGTTCGCAACACTCCGTCGTATGTGCAGGTCTTGAGAACAAAGCTGCGGATCTTCAATAGCAATGTTAAGTCTGTGCTGCTTTATGCATGTGAAACCTGGAAAGTGACCAAATCTTTGACACAGAAGATGCAGACGCTTGTGAACAAATGTCTTAGAAATATCTTTTTTTGCTAGTGGCTTTACGTCGCACCGACACAGATAGGTCTTATGGCGACGATGGGATAGGAAAAGCCTAGGAGTTGGAATTAGAAACATCTTAGGGATATACTGGCCAGAAGTAGTGTCAAATGAGAAACTGTGGAAGAGAACACACCAATTACCGATTGAACAGCAGATTAAGAAAAGAAAGTGGCAGTGAATTGGTCATACACTGCGTAGACCTGATGACAACATAGCAAAACAAGCTCTTGAGTGGAATCCCCATGGGCAGAGGAGAAGAAAACGACCTAAGACTACATGGAGGACATCAGCAGAGATAGAGAGTGAGCAGCTTGGGTATACATGGGGAAAGCTTAAACACAAGGCACATCACAGAACCAGATGGCAAAACCTTGTCTCGGCCCTATGCTCCTAATGAGGAGTTTAAGGAATTAAATCAAAATCAGGTAAGTAGGTGGACTTTATGCAGCAGGGGACAACAATAACAAAGGAAGTTTACTGTTAAACTTTACGTTTCCTCCGCAGTGTGATTCAAAACAAACGAAGAGGCATGCTCTCGCCAGCGTGGTTTTGATCCATGACAATGTTCGACCGTACAGTGCAAAAATGAAGAAATCAAACAATTTAAGTGGAAAGTTTTCGACCATCCACCGTATAGTCCAGATTTCGCATCTAATGATTTTCACCTTTTTCGAGAATTGAAGGCATGGTTGGGTGGACAATGCTTCGCCACCAACAAAGAACTTTAGGAGGCTGTCCAACACATCTTACCTCACTGGAAACATACTTCTTTGCAGAGAACATAGGAAAGCTGGTGTCACGGTACGACAAATGCCTAAATCGTTTTGGCAACTATGCAGAAAAATAAGTATGAAACTACTAAACTTTTAGTAATAAAATCATTTTGTTATGTCAATGTCTTTTTTTATAGCCCATCGGAGGTTAAAAAAACAGCCCTTGTATTTTCAAGCTTGTTTGTCAATTCCTGTGATATTCATCATGTGGTTTTCATCTACGCTACATTATTTCCCTTTCCTTGTAATATGTTGTTCTCAAGCTTAGGGGAGAGTTAAATGTGATCTCGCCCTCATATGCCTGCGAGCACGACTGTTTCAAAGGTGCGCATTGCGAAAAAGGAAGGTCAGTTTGGTTACGTTTCCTTCTTAACATTTCAGGTTTTAAAAAGTAAGATTATTTGTAATTTCTTTAAATCATTTTGGTGAGTGTTGGTGAACACCGTTTCAAATGTGCCCTTCCTTAATTTCTTTCAGCTATCTACGATCTTAGCTTCTTCCTACTGAAGTTTGGTAAGATAATCAGTTGTTTTGTTTTTAACATGCCTTATTCCAGTGTTGGTAGTTTAAGGACACCTAAGTTTGAGGCTTTTAGTTATGTTTTCCTAATTAGGTTAAGTTTTTACATCAACTGTTGAAAGTTAAGGTTTTCACTAAGTGGAGTTACCTTTTGATAATTATATTAAGTTTTATGAATTTATTTTTAATACATTGTAAGAAAAATTATTGCCCGAGTTCAAGAGTGTGTCACCAGTTCACGTTCCCAGCACCTTCCACATCCTGTAGTCAATCTGTTCGTATCACCTTGAGTATCCTCCAGATTTGCTCTTGTTATGATCTCCTTTGTTGTATCTGTATGTAACGTACCACACAATACAATTACTATGAATAAAAATGTATCTGTGACCTTAGTTACCGTACCCAGCCAATGTGCTTTGGCTACAATGTCTGGACACATAAGTTATGAATTGATAGTGTACAAAGTCTGGAGTATGAATATCAGTCTTCATTATTTAGTTGACTCTGACATTTACCAGGGTCCACAACATAATTACAAAATGAAGAATGGTGTTGAAGGTGGAGTATTACTGAAGGTTGTGGACACCCTGCCTGAAGAAGCAAAAGTAACTTCCTTTCCTCTCACTTGTTTGCTAAAAATTATTTTACATCTTTGAGAACAGCAAAAGTAGGGATTTTTTGGGCTCTCAGTTTGGCAATGCAGGCAACCAAGTTTCATCACATGAGAGGAGGTCAAGATGTGGAATGTGCAAAAGTGAACTTCCACTTCATGAAAAATGTTCCCTTGCTTTTCAAGTAGAATAAATGGTTATAAAACAGTAGTTGAATGGGGAACAAAGTAATAATGTTATTGATTTTACACACCAACAACTACTTCAATTTTCAGAGATGCCAAAGAGCCAGAATTTTGTCCCGCTGGAGTCCATGTAAGTACCGGTATACCTACTGACACAAGGTTGACATAATTGAGCACCTTAAAATTCCACCATACTGGGCTAGGTAGAAACTGCCAATTTGGGCTCAGAAGCCCAGTATTTTTACCGTCTGAGCCACTCAGCCCAGTAATGAACAAAACCGATTGTTTTTTCTATAGTTTTTTTGTTTTTTACAAATTCCTTTTACGTTACCCTGACGAAGATAGGTCTTATAGCAACAGTGGGATAGGAATGGGAAGAAGCACGGTGGCCATAATTAAGGTACAGCAACAGCTTTTGCCTGCTGTGAAAATGGGAAACCATGGAAAACCATCTTCAGGGCCCCCGACAGGGGGGTTCGAACCCGCTATCTCCCGAATGAAAGCTGATAGCTATTTGGCCCAAACCGCACGGCTACTTGCTCAGTGTTTTGTATAGTTTAGTGTAGTGTGGACTCTTTTGATAATGTTTGTAGCCTAAATCCTTTGCTGAATTTGTAGAATTCTGCACTAATTACAAATTAATTCTTCCTACCACTTGATCCAGAAACCATACCGATATGGTACAAATGGACAAGATATGGGGATACTGCAACACCTAAAAAGAAAGCTGCTCATTTGGCAATTTTGTCTTACATTTTCAAGGTAATAAATTGAAAATCTGATTTTAGATTGGTTTGCTTCTTTTAAAAAATTTACTCTTAAAATGTAGTATGAATATTTTGTAAAGTCTGCTCTGAAGAAACTTACAAAATGACTATTATTTGATCCTTTGAATTTCATCTTACCTGGAATGAATAAATTGCCTACACTGTAGCCTGCAGTGCCAGCAATATAATGTCCTCCTCTACCAACAGCATGAACATCACGAATTCTACCACCAGTGCCTGTTGTTGCACCACTGGAACAATACATAGGGTAGAAAATGAAAATTAGCTTACTTACCAAGACAAGGACATGTTAGATTATCTACTTCTACTGCACAATTCCATTTTGTTCTACCTTAGGTAAATTGTTTGTTCTTTCTACACCAAAAC
Organism: Anabrus simplex; assembly: GCF_040414725.1. Lineage (NCBI taxonomy): Eukaryota > Metazoa > Arthropoda > Insecta > Orthoptera > Tettigoniidae > Anabrus > Anabrus simplex. The sequence continues at coordinate 385,707,792 of NC_090267.1, read as the reverse complement.
AGTTGTCATACATACTAGAAAACTGGAAATGTACTGACTTTAGGAATGAAAATGACCATATTGGAAAGATGACAAGAAGATTCTTAAATTTCAGACATAAACGAATTTCTTTGGAACACCAAGTAATATGGTTGATTTAAACAGAACCGTCTTACATTCAATCCTGTAAAACCTTTTCTTCTTCTTCTTTCTTCCTCCTCCTTGGCATTTTACCATCAAGATGTGTGGTCCACCATAAATCTATAGAATTTCACTTCATCCGGTCAATGGCATCTGCAGGTCGTACACCCACATGCCGCATATCATCACCTAAACAGTCCATCCATTAATCATGATTTATAACGCCGGCCGTGAAAGCCTCAAATGCTACATCAGTCCATTCATTTTTTCTTGGCCTTCCTCTTGGTCTCCATACATCAGGGTTAAGAGTGCGAGCTTGCTGCACAATGGATGTTGTATCAGCTCTGGTCACATCTACATCAGACTTCCACTTCATCCGGTCGATGGCATCAGCACATCGTACACCCACATGCCGCATATCATCACACATATTGTTCTCTATCAGGGTGACTTTTAAAGAGGCCTGGATGGCTTCGTTCTTGTTACCCCTAGTGACAATCTTAGCATCTTCGCTACCATGGTATAAAGCATCTACTCGTGTCTTGTAGTCAAAGGTAAACACTCCGGCTCACAGAGAGCTACTGAGCGGACAATTGTGTGGTATATCTTTGACTTCAGATGCAGAGATAATTTCCTGTCACAGAGGATGATTGTAACCTGCTGCCATTTTAGTCAGGCAACGTTTACTCGAGCTCGAACATCCTGGAGCGTGTCACCATCTGCTGACAGGTGAGAGCCAAGATATCTGAACTGGCAGGGCTTCGTAAGAGGAATTTCACTGGCCAGAACTGTACCATCTGTCTGGGTGCTACATTGCTACATTCCAGGTATACAGTCTTAGAGAGATTAAGCCGGAGTCTGAATACATCCAGCCATTCTTTCCACTGGTTCACAAGTTGTTCACGTCTGTTCTGGGAGTCACTAGCCAGCATGTCATCGTCAGCATAAAGAAGAGACCATGGCCGAAGGTTCTGTATATACGCAGTCACAGAGTCCATGCAAAGAATGAACAACAATGGTGAAAAAGCTCAACCTTGATGGACGCCCATTCAAATGGTAAGTGGCTGAGTGATAATGGCAGCACAGTAAACTGAACTGGTGGTGGTTGTACGCAGTGAATATAAGCCTCGGGAAGGCCATGGGAACGAAGAGAGAATCAGACCAGTTCGTGTAGGATCCTGTCGAATGCCTTTTCCACGTCCAGAAACACCCTGTGGACTGTTCTTTTCTCCAGATACCTGTCTATCAGCAGATGAGCAGCATGGATTACATCAGTAATTCGACAACCCTTCACAAAGCCACACTGGTTTGGCGAGATGGTAACAATACTACAGTTTCGAGCATCAATCAAAACCTCGAGGATTTTCACGTTGTGGCAGATAGGAGACGGATAGGGCGGTGACTGGTACAAACAGTGACATCACCTCTACCTTACTGTAATGCTGGTCTGCCAGGTGGAAGGAACCTCATTTTTCTCAAAGCACTCATTAATGAACTGTGCAAGGAACACTGCTCCTTGATGTCCCAACTTCTTCCAAATATCTGCCAGGATGCCATCTGGTCCAGTTGTCTTGCCATTTTCCACAGCGTGGATAGCAACCATGTGCATGATGTGCACATCATCTTGTGTAATCCTATGACTAGAATTTGCTAACCTGTATTAGCACCTTCAGGTCTGTTGAGACATTCATACATAGATCATGTAGGTATTCAGACTTAGTTGGTGCAACAGCCTGTTTGGCAGAAGATTTAAGAATGTGATACAGCTAGATCGATATCAGTCCTGGAGGGGAGCCAGTTTTTATAGGCTGTCTCCTTGAGTTTTATGGCATGTTGGATATTTTCATTCCACCACCAAATCTGCTTGCCCATGAAATCCCTTCCTGGTTTTATTACACACAAAATTGCCTTAGACTTAGACTTAGAAACTGTGCTGTAACTTGATCCCATGTAGCGTTGCTCATAGGGAGTGAACCGAAATTATCCATAAGTTGGTTTTTCTTTTTTGTAGGTTGTTTCAACTGTTTGATGCATTCCTTGGTGGTGACTGGTCTGGCAGGTGCGTGGAGCCAAAGGTGAACATCAAGGACTAGGAGCTTATGTTGAGGAGCAATATTATCTGAAGGTTTGGAGTCCTTCACCAGACATATGTCATTTCTTCACACCATCCAGTAGTCGATTTGTGTCTTATGCTCACCATTGCTGTATGTGACCAGATGTGTTGATAATTTCTTTTAAAATGTGTTTGCAAGTGTCAGGTCACACACTTCAGCATACACTAAAGCTTGTTCTCCAGTTTTATCGTGTGTGCCATATCCACATCCTCCATGCACTCAGTAGAAACCGACATGCAACTTGTACAAGTGGCAAATGAGGGATATACATCTCTAACTCAGACCAGAATTCATCTTGTTCTTTGGAACTACCTAGCTGTGGTGCATAGCATGAAACAATACACACAGCTGTTGAGTCTGTAACAACCCATACGCTCATCAGGTGGTCAGAAATGCAGTCAACTGCAGTAACACAGTCTCGCAACCTCCACAAATGGAAACCGCTACCCTATTTTGGTTAGATGCTGTGCTGCAGTATAAGAGTCTGTACCCTTCGCTGACTTCCCGGGCTTTTGACCTTTCCATTTGCTTCCTGGATCCAGGCGATATCAATTTGTCATTGCTTAAGTGAGTCCAGTCTTCACCTGCTTCCCCACTCCTTACAGCCATCTGTCCCTTGGTCTTCCTCTTAGTCTCCTACATTCCACTTCCATCTTGCGCATCTTCCTGAGTGTTGTCTCATCTCCAGTTTTTTCATATGTCCAAATTATCTAAGCCTTGATTCCTTGGTTCCCCTTGCCCTAGTTCTCTAACCTTCTCATTTCGTATCTTATCCATGTTTGTTACTCCTTTTCTATTTAAAAATGTTAGTCAATGGCCTGCACCCTGCTTTTTCTTCTCTTCCCCTAATTAGGCAGGTTTCTAAAGCGTGTCATTTCAGTTAACACTGAATGCTTTTAATGTCCTTGCTATATTGTAAGGTGTCTTATATATCATCGACTGAAGATGTCCTAAAGGAGGACGAAACATGTCTTGAAATATGATAATGTTATCTTAAAATAAAGACAGACAATTTGTATTGTAAATGTGGAGTGGTTGATAAATAATTTCACAAGTATATACTTATGACAATGCGGGCTTTATGATGGCTTGTATTTTATGTAAAACTGTCTCTCCTGCTCAGTTTTCCTCTCTGTTTCATCCATTTTCCTGTATTAAGCTGCCTAGGTACTTGAAGTTCTCTCTCTACCTTTTTCAGCCCTTCCCTGCCAACTGTTATTCCAGTTGACTGTCTATCCCTGGTTATAACCATCATTTCTCTTTTTTATACTAAATTTCCTGCCATATCCTTTACTACGAGTACTATAAGAATTGTCAATCTTGTGATCAGCCACAAGACTTCCAATTTTAAACACATTTAAGCATACACTTTAGTGTAGGAAGATGAGAGAGTTTACTTGTCCTTTTCAATTTTCATGTTTGTTTGTCTCCTTTTTCCCATACTAAACTATCATGTACTTATCTTTTGGGTTCCTATTCATGTTCCTACGTTTCTATAAACTGGTTTAACATCCACTAACTACTTCTGCAGTGTTCAAAGATGGTGAGGTGCTGGAATTTAGTCCGATAGGAATTCCTGCATGTGTAGGTTTGTGTATTTGAGCACCTTCAAGTACTATTAAACTGAGCTGGGACCAAACCCATCAACTTGGGTTTTGCTATAACTATATTTTAAGAAACGAAGTTAGTGTCGATATCTTCATCATGAACAATCCCATGCAAACACACAGCTTAATGTATCGTGGGCCCTTTAATATCATTTACGAATATCAAAAAAAGAATATTAATATTTTTAAGGGGCTCTTTAATATCATTTACAAATATGAAAAAAGAATATTGGTATTTTTAATGGATTAGAAGTTATTTTCGGGTAACATCTTAGGTGTTGAAAAACCTTGTCTGGCCAGTTACCACTCTACGGTGATGAGTAGACTGTATAGCCAGCGTCTCAATGCCGAGTGTCTGGCAGAGGTAAACAACCCTAACCCCTAAGTTGACCATTGACTTTGGGCAGATGAGTTTCCTTAGCTGGGTGATGGCTCCATCAGTGTAAGAAATGACACCAAAACCCATCAAGCAGCGTCTGACCCCAGGTTAAAAGCAGCCTGATCACATGTTGGCAGCAACTCTAAAATGCTTTGAGGAGTGGTAGCCTCATCATAGTAAAAGCCTAAAATGAAAATGACACTTTAAATCTGTCATGGAAAAGGCTAGAGCATTCCCCGGAAGTGACGTACATTTTTTCATACTGGAGGAACTGTAAGAAGTGGACAACCAGTAGTGAACATTATGAAGGTGGCAATAATCAAAAGAGGTGATTGATTTCATGATGATGGGACTGAATGAGGTTAAGTGGAGAGGAAAATGAAAGAAGTAGTTGAAGAAGGGATATACTCTAATGACGTGGAGGACACGAGGCAAAGAATGGAGTGGAGATAATAACCAACAAGATCTTAGATGAATATATAAGTAAAGTGGACTACATAAGTGATCGAATAATAAAGATACTATTAAGGACAGAGAATGGAGTAAAGAATTTCATCCAAGTGTATGCACCTCAGACTGGATGAAAACAAGATGCTGGAGAAAGAAATAAAGGATGTGGTAGACACTATCATGGGAGACTTTAATGCAATGGTGGGATGGAACAGAAAAGGAATGGAAGAAGTTATTGGACCTTTTGGATATTGATAAAGGAATGAAGAGGCAGAGAAGTTGGTGGATTTCTGTGTGAGAAAAGGGTTCAGTGTGGGGCAATTCGTGGTTCAGAGAGAAGAATAGTAGAAAGATTACAAGATATGAATGGAGAAACAGGACAAAGACAGTAACTGATTACTTCTTGAAGAAAAGAGCAAATTGTAGACAGTTGTGAGATGTAACAGCCTTGCCAAAAATAGCCTTTGGTGAAGCCCACAGAACAGTGGTAGCAAAAAATGAAAGTACTGTAGGCAAAATACTGAAAATGATAGATATAAGAGAGAAGGAAAATAAAAGTATGGAAATTAGAAGATATGGAAGTCAAAGAAAAATTCCAATAAAAATTGAAACAACACACATCCAGAACTGAGGTGGAGAGTGTGGGAGTGGAATGGAGTGTGTCCAAGAAGGCTTCTGTAAGTTGTGCACAGAGTGTTGTAGCAGAATAGCTGAAAGTGTGAAAGATAAAAAGATCCCATGGTGGAATGAGAAGATAAAGGAGGCAGTGAAATAAGAATAAAGCATGGCAAGTATGGAATAGCAATAAAATGGAAGAAAGGTACAGGAAATGAAAAGTATATACAAGAAAGTAACGTAAAGAAAAGAAGACAGTTGGAAGGAAGTGTGCATAACGGTAAACAGATGCTATATGGACTTGTAAAAAGGAAGAGAAACAAGTCTACACAAAGCAGGTGAAAGAAAAACAAGTAGAAATAATAACACAACCAAAGGAGAAGGAAAAGATGGAAGGATTTATTTTATTTTTTACAATTTGCTTTACGTCACACCAACACAGATAAGTCTTATGGCAACGATAGCATAGAAAAGGGCTAGGACTAGAAAGAAAGTGACCATGCCTGGTGTGAAAATGGGAAACCATGGAAAACATCTTCAGCTGCCGACAGTAGAGTCTGAACAAGGATTACTCTGATGTGAGAAGGGGTGTCAACAAAAAGATATAAGATAGAGTGTGAGGAGACAGAATTCACAAGTGAAATTTCAACGGAAAAGATAGAAACTGCTGTCAAAAAACAAATTAAAATGAGAAAAGCAGATTGGATTAATAGTGCGTGGAAATTATAAAAACAGCAGGACCCGTTGGTCTACAATGGCTGTATAGGCTATTCAGATGCATTTGGAAAGAAAAATCAGTACCAAATTACTGGAGTAAAGGAGTAAAGATTACTTGTGTTTAAGAAGGGGGACAAGAAGATATGTGATAATTATCAATAAATCACACACACACACACACACACACACACACACACACACACACACACACACACACACACACACACACACACACACACACACACACACACACACACACACACACACACACACACACACACACACACACACACACACACACACACACACACACACACACACACACACACACACACACACACACACACACACACACACACACACACACACACACACACACACACACACACACACACACACACACACACACACACACACACACACACACCCCCCCCTCTCAGGCAGCAAAAATAGATGAAAGCGTATTGCAAAAGAGAATGAGAAGACAGATGAAAGGACAATTAATAACAAGAAGAGCAATATGGGTTTTGAAATGGAAGTTAACAGTTAACTACTAGACCCCATCGTCAGTATGTGGCAGTATGGAAATACGGGAGAGATATGATGACATTTCTAGGCTTACAATAGTGTGCCCAGAGCAAAGGTATGGAAAGTAATGCAACTGAAAGGATTTGAAAAACATATATTATAGGCTATGTGCAAACAACATACATACATTATCATTAGAGACCGTTATGCCTTTCAGCATTCAATCTGCAAGCCTCTGTGAATTTACTAAACATCGCCACAATCCTCTATTTGCAACTAGTGTAGTAAAGCTAATGCAGTGAGCTCGCAGTTGTGATCAACAGTGTTCTGTACGAAGGAAGTCAACTACCGGACAAAACTATCTCTACATCGGCCTGTTTGCTTTACGGGACAGAAAACTGGGTGGATTCAGGATATCTTATTCATAAGTTAGAAGTAACAGACATGAAAGTAGCGAGAATGATTGCTGGTAAAAACAGGTGGGAACAATGGCAGGAGGGTACTCGGAATGAGAAAATAATGTGCAAGCAATGTGCAAAGAGTGTCTAAACACATATGGGGAGGACAGAGTGGTTTTGGAATGAAACTGGACTACTGTCCAGTGTCACCACTGTTGTTCATAACTGTTACAGACAAAATTGTGAAGGTGACAAAAGTAAAATGTGAGGACAAGGAGGTGAAGGCAGTACCAAATGACTGTTTTAGGTCTATCTGCTATGAGGATGATATTGTGGTGTATGGAGCAACAGAGAGGAAGTTGTAATGGGGCAGGGATATGCTGTAGTTTAATTTATGATAGAGTAGCCTAGTTCTGGTTGTGGAGGAGGGAAGGATTTTTTTTTTCTTATTTGTTTGTAAATTGTTATAACAGTGTGATTTTGTACTGCTGCTGTTGTTGTTTCAATGTGGATGTTTGGAAAAATTAATGTTATCTATATAAATAAAGTTGTAGGGGTTTTGCCGTCTGTAATTCCGTTTGTCTTGCCAATTTTTCAGATATTTATCCATTTTAGGTCAACTCAGGACCGAATCTGTGGTTTTTATTTTTTGTGCCTGTTTGTCTGTTCCACCATCACGGTGAAACGCCTGAATATATCTCGACCAAACATCACATTTAGAGTATACTCATTCTGGGGAAGGTTTTGATATGCGTATGATTTAAAAATCTCTGAACAGATCGTCGTCATTCCTGTAAACTTGTGGTTGTTCCTTGCGTAGAAAGCAAGAGAGACGTCAATCGGCCCTTCTGCGGGATATTGGCAGAATATCATTGAAGGTTATAACCGTCCTGGAATAGCTAACCATAAGTCATTTTCATATCTGGTTATAGGAAAACCAGAACAGTTTTACTCCATTTTCTCTTATACTACTAATTTTCTGTAAAATCAGTGGACTGCATGTGAAACGTCTTTTCATTATAAACAACTTCTGTTATGTTCATAATTTAGCTTACTCTTCAAATGACAGAGAAAATTACTATTTTCTGCGGGTATCATGCTCTGCGTTCAGTGACCGACAGACCGACAACGAACCTACAGGTCACCATGGCAATGTCTCTGACTGCTTGCCAGCAGGGAAGTAACGTATTGCCATTTTCGTCATCATTCCTGTAAACTCGTGGTTGACCCTTGCGTAGAAAACAAGAGAGACATCAATCGGCCCTTCTGCGGGATAGTGGTGGAATATCGTTGGAGGTTATAACCGTCCTGGAATAGCTTACCGAAAGTCATCTACATATCTGTTTACCTAAGAATCCCTGCGCCTAAATTTCTCCTGTTTTACTGCTTTCTTATATCCGTAACTCATACCTTCATAATTTATTGAGGGATATTTGATTTTCCAATACATCCACTTGGTATTTACATATTTGTCCTATCCAGCTGTCCTCAGATATAATCATATTTTCTATTATTAATTTCAACTTTCTTAACTGTATTACTTTCTTTCTTAACCCGATGAGTGCTACGCCCGCCTATAGACGGGCTGACGCGGCCGGTCCATCAGTGCTACGCCCGTCTATACATGGTGCATGAGAATTTAAATTGTTTTGAGTTTCCCGTTTCACTTTCGAATGCGAATTTGATCTCTGACATGTTCTGCCATCTCTTGGGCATTATGTACAACTAACTGATCAGAGATTATAGCTTCGGGAAGCAGAACTTTTTGTAGACGTCTGTGGAGTTCATCTGGAGTTCATCTGGCGGAACAACAATTTAGTTGCTCTTGCAGCGATGTTATTCCAGATCACAGAATCTTTCAGTTATTAACCACAGCGCAAAGTGATGACAGAGATAATAATTTCTAAGGAAATGTTAAGCGATTTTGAAAGTGAGAGTGCCGAAAATATTTTATGTGAGAGAGAAACAGAGGCTCCTTCTAAACGAAAGAAGAAAAACATGGTGAGTACAAAAGCTATTTTATCACTAATTTCGTGGCAGAAGGATTACTTTTCTTCATCAGAGTTTCAGGTAACTGTGACAGGCTCTGAGGGCCAAGTAGTGTTTGATGACAACCCGAAAATCATTGATTTTTTTAGAAACTTTTGTGCTAGTAGAGTTGGTGCAGATAGTTGAACAAATCGGCATCACAAACAACCAGTAGAAAACATTTAACTACGTATCACCACATTCCAGATTTGGAAAGTATTTTGAAATATCAACTTATATACTTCTAAGAAGTCGCCTACAGATTTTAGGAAATAATATTATTTTGGGCTCTTTACTTTGTATAAAGATAATGAACGCATGGGCACATAAGTGTAATTTTGTTTTCTCTCAAAAAATCATATTGAACATAAGTGTAGGATTTTCCATTTGCATTTAGATTTATAAACAACCAATATTTATAAATATTTTAAGCTAATCACCCCACTGATAAGTTAAGAATTGAGGCTTCTACAAAAAAAATGTACATACGAATGAAAAAACTCAGCAATGAGGTACCAAACAGTCAACTGGTAACTCAGCAATTAAAAGGTTAATTACTTCGTATGTATGCGAGTGCTAATCCTGAAACCCTGAAACTTTTCTTTGAGGAAAAATTTCAAGCTATACAAATACATAATTTTTGGCTCAGGAAAATATCGAAATACGGATGCAATTTTAATGATGGTGCAGACCTTTGTTTTGGGATAATTGTGGCTAAACGGTAAGTCATATTACAAAACAGATAGTGCAATCCTTGTTCTATTGAGATCAACAACTTTGGTCTTATGACTTATTGTCTTGTCTCGTTTGTTGATACGTTAGATAGCACTTCATTTCTCGATTATAATAAAATCTTTCAAACTCGAGTTTGAATGGCAGTAGGAAATATGGCCTTCCATTATCCTCAAAACTTCCTTACATCAGAAACAACGTATTCTAACTTTCCTGTTTTGTTTCTAGGATAGCGCTAAGAGGCATGCAATTTAATTTAATCTTACTCACTGCATTTACAGTAATTAACAGAGGAATCCGTATACAATGTAGAATACCGTAGTGAAGCACGGGTACCTTTGCTAGTGGTTCTTTGCAATAACAATGTAAAACAAAAGAAAAGTGTTGTGTTGCCATGGTGATGAGATGATATACATGATGGAAGTTAGATGTTATTATATGTGTCTGATGATATGTTAATAGATGAGTCTGTTGATATGTTTTATGCAGGAAGTAAAGGAGATAGAGATTGCTCTGAAATAATAATATTGTATAAGAAAGAGAAAAGATTAAATTTTGATATAAAAAATATAAAAGCATTCTGAAGTTTAATACTTCATCATAACTCTTTCATGTATTAGTCCTATAGAAGAACTGTTACGGTCCATACAAAAGATTTGCATTTTTAATGCCATCTCTTCCTGGTGTGTCCCAGAGATCTCTTCCCACTGGGGCAGTAGTTTATGACTGCTTTGGGGATCCTGCTTCTGTCCATCCTGTTTAGGTGTTCTAGCCAAATTCTCTGGTATTCAAAGATGTATTCCAATATAGGTCTGCTTTTTAGATCATTCAGCACTTCTGTATTTCTTGTGTGTTCCCACTTGGTGACTCCTACTGTTCGCTGCATGTATTTTATTTTATTCCATAGCAAGGGGTAGTGATGTGAATTCCATAACCTCTTCTACCCAAATCTCAACCTCACCTGCCCGTGATGCAGTAACCTGTGACAGACCCACCACTGAACTTACCTCCTCGCCAGCAACTAGTAGGGGGGACATTTCCTTGCTTTCAAGTCTAACAAAGTTTAATACTTGAAGATTAAAAAGAAGGTTAAGAAATAATATTAAGTTTAGCACAGAAAATTTAAAAAGAAAGTGAAGGTGTCTATTTATATGTGTTTCATGAGAATATTCAGGATCATAAGAAGTAAACTGTAACAAGAAGACCTGGGCCAGTTACAAAGTACAAGGGCAACTTGACATGCTGAGTGGGATTATTGAAAATTAAGGAATGAAAATCAGTGTGGAAAAGAGTATGACAATGGTGTTGACTAAGGAGAAAGGGAAGGGAAAGAAATTATAGTCACAAAACCTTGAAATTGTGGAGAGCTTCAAGTACCTGGGAAACAAATTATGCAGGATGAGGATGAACATGGAGATCAGTAAAAGTATTCAGCAGAGAAATGCATTCTACCAGTGTGAGAAACATAGTGTGGAGGAAGGTGATGTATAAGACGTATTACTGCCCACTGCTGGCATATGCGGCGGTAATCTGGACAATGACAAAAATCCAGGACAGTGAAATTAAATTTTTAAGAAGTATAAGAAATTTTACAATAAGTTAAATAAATATGTGATTTTCTAAACAGACCATTATGATAATGTATTGAATAGGTGGAACCTTTAGCTTTACCAAGCACTGTAAAAGTATAATAAAGACAAGAAAGACAGGGTAAGAAATGAGGATATCAGCAAGAAAATTGGAGTGGAAGGGCTTGACAACAGAATGGAGAGGGATAAACTTAGATGGTTTGGACATGTTAAGATAACAGAAGAGGGACTGTTGCAGGAACAGATGATAGAGACCCAAATAGGAGGAGGAAGACCCAGTCTAAGATGACTGAAAACGATCAATAGAATAGTATAATTACAAGAAACATAGATTGCAGCACAGTTAAGAAGGAACAATGGTGGTTGGATAGAGGAAGATGCAAAAAATGCCATAAACTTGGCAACCTGGCAGGAGCTGGACAAGGGAAATGGGTGGTGATTATATGAAGTGAATAACCCTGTATACAACTTGACATATCTTAGAAAAACTGACAGCAAGGAAATCAGTATTGATCTCGTCAGCAGATTAATGATCCAGTCAACCAAAATCGATATTATCAACATGCCAGTAACAAGCCAATTCTCTGAAAGGTACTACAGTAATTTCTACATCAAGCTGTGTATGTCACCACAGATATATAACTTCTTTCTTTCATCACAGTAAAATCCTGATGAGTACCCTGTATAACTGAGTAATTTTAATAAACTAAAACTATGAACAGTGAAACACAAATACAACAATACCTGAAAGGGGCAACTCCTGTCGGGAAGTTGTGGGTCTCAGCCGTAAAGATTAGGTGCATTTTTCCTGGCTTTGCTTGAAAGTTACTAGGTTTTCTTGTATTAGCAGGTCGTAAATTTGTAACATCAAAACCTTCAATTGCACTATAAAAAAAAAAGAAGAAAATTATAATTACTACTGTATTAAACTTACTCTAGGTACAAAAGATTTCCTCGGACACAAATACATATACATTGCATACAGGTACAAAAAAATTAGAATTTTTGAAAATTTGCTTTATGTCGCACCGACACAGATAGGTGCTATGGCAATGATGGGATAGAAAAGGGCTGGAAGTGAGAAAGAGCAGCCATGGCCTTACAGTCCCCATTTGCCTGGTGTGAAAATGGGAAACCACAGAAAACCATCTTCAGCGCTGCCGACAGAAGGGTTCGAACCTACTGTCTCCAGAATGCAAACTCACAGCTGCACGAGCCTAACTGGACGGCCACTTGCTCTGTAATTACAAATTTATCAATAGAGAAAATGAACCGACTGTTGAATAGGTGTGACTTGTTAATCACTGCAGTGGATAGTCCATTTTACATATATAGTAATTACAGTATACCACTCTACTCTCCAGTAAGTGAATGTCACTTTATTTCCTGTATTTAGCTTAAGTCTGTTCTAGAAAACATAGCTGAAATTACTTGAGAACAGATAATTCAAGATTAAAATAAAACATTTTTTAAACATACTCTTTCATGACCAATAAATTACATTATACAGTAGTATTTTGGGGATAATAGGGCATGTTACAACTATTGATTAATTCTTGATTCTTGATAGTACACGCCTAGCAGCCAAGCTGTACACTTCCCAATCACCCAACGACAATAGTTAGCAAGTGCCATAGACCGAAAAAGAGCCACCTACAACAACAGCTTTCACACGCTAGTGTTCATGTATTAACGGTTTCAAACTTCAGCAGCACATTCATCTTCAAATCTGTACAATTTAACTAGAACAAAATATAAGCTATATAGTGGTTGGAATTTAAGTAAATATCATATAATGACCAAAGAGTGCCCCATTTGAACTTGGCATGCACGTGTAACAAAAACAGTACTTCATATGAACTCCACAAAAACTTGCATGAATGTCTTATACTCTTTGTTTAACATTTGCATATTAAAGTGTACTATTGTCTTATGTTGCATGTAATGTATTTTACACAGTATACAATTGAAGAGTACATTCAACACAGGTTTTAATTACCTGGCTTACTGTTATTATAAACGCATACATTTCATTTTGTCAACGTAAATTCAAGCTCAGATTCATATTACTTAATTTGACAAGGTATAGGCCTAATATAAAGTATATTATAAGAGCATACGCAGCTACATTTATGCACATTTCATAGGCCTTACGACTAAAAATAACGCAATATGACAAAGTCATTCTAGGAACTTAGGAACTTGTTTTACTGGTAAAACTTGAACGTTAATGATATATTCAAGGTCAGATGCACATAGCAAATTTTATCATGTGTTGTGATCCTTTTAATGTGTTCAAAAAGAGGTATCTTTTTAATATATTATTGGTTTTCTAAACTTAGACATAAAAAACAGAATTATTCACTCTGAAACATGTTACCTAATGTCAGTCAAATATGAAATGTTTATTGGCAAGGTACAACTATTAAAACATGTATTCTAATGTGTATGTATATGACAGCTGAGGATGACTTGTGAAGAGTCGAAACCGGTCCTGTTATAAAGAAATTTTAATAAATTAGTATTGATCAGGTAGATCTCTTTCTTTCTATGACATGCTATAACTTTCAGCATTCAGTCTGCAAGTTTCTGTGAATTTACTAAACTCCTCCACAATCTCCTATTTGTAACTAGCTCTGTGGCAATCATTAACAACTGAATCTAACAATCCTCAACTTTCTCTTTCCCTCCATGGCCAAGTCCATTAATCTCTATTCCTCCATTCACCTCACAACCCCACCAACAAAACCGGTTTATGCGTGCAGCTTCATCAGTCAAGTTAATTCCTTAGTCTTTATCTCCTCATTTTGAGTACCTTCCTGCCATTGTTCTTTCCTGTTTGTACCAGCAATCATACTTCGATACTTTCATGCCTGTTACTTCTAACTTATGAATAAGATATCCTGAGTCCACCCATCTTTCACCCTGTATAGCACAGTTGGTCTGAAAACAGACTGGTGTAAAGATAGTTTCATCCGGGACCTGATTTCATACAAAATACTGCTGATCAGAACTGTGAGCACACTGCATTAGCTTTGCTGCATCTTGATTCAATTTCTCTTACTATACTCCCATCCTAGGAGAGTCCGACTCCTTGGCTGAATGGTCAGTGTAATGATGGGCAGTCTGAGACGAGTTCTCGAGATTTCTCAAGACTAGTGCAGGCACTATTTCTCACGATAAATTTCAAGAGATCTCGAGAGCGTTGTCCCCGCATTGTGTGGCGAGCAGCGTGTCGTAGGCCTACAGGTAGACCGAGCTTGACGTTGTTTGTGCCAATTATGCAAATAGCCAACCAAGGGCCTTCTTAACTCCCTAAATACATGCCAACAAGCGACTAGGGCATTCATTTCTAAAGAATATGCATCCTGCTTCTGTATGTAGCAGTAAGTATACGAATGAGTAGGCAAAGGACAGAAACTGACAGCCACTGCAGCTACACCTACCTGGATACTAGAGGCATGCATTATTCGAACTCAAGATGGGACAAGATGCACTTTGCATATGCAACCACCATTACGCATGAGGGGAAAGTGCAATCTAAAATGCTCGAGTTTGCTCCACGTCTTTCGACAGGGGTGATGGGCAACTACAAGCAGTGGTGATATGATATTGAATGTAGGGTCTGATAAAAACATGTTGAAAGAATTGAAGATGTTTAAGATTCTGACACTCTGTTTTCACTATCGTTAATGGTATTAAAAGGTTCATAGTTGAACATGCAGTACATTTCCAGGCTTTTGACAAAATTTATTGACTCACACATTTCCATATGAAAATGTTATTTCACGCAATAACTGCTTGTGGTATACTATCAAGTTTGCACTCGTAGTTACTGGGACATTGCACAGATCGCAGCACAGGAAAATCGGTCTTGAGATCTGCGACGTCAGTCTCGAGAGTCTCGAGTGAGAGCTTTGCCTATCACTAGGTCAGCATTGAGGCCTTCGGTTCAGAGGCTTCCAGGTTCGATTATCAGCCGGGTCAGGGATTTTAATTGCATCTGATTAATTCTTCTAGTTCAGGGGCTGGGATTTTGTGTTTGTGCCAACACTCTCTTCAGATTCAGACAACACACCACACTACCAACCACCACAGAAACACACAATAGTAATTACATCCGTCCATATAGAGTTGGCATCAGGAAGGGCAACCGGCCGTTATCTACCTGTTCCACTTGTGTATTATTAACCCGACATTCAATTCTTTTAGGTTTCTTCCCCATTGATATTACTTTAGTCTTGGAAAAGCTAATTTTCATATCATACTCATTGCACTTATCTTTAAATTCCAAGATATTAGACTGCAGGCTTGCAGCACAGTCTGCCATTAAGAGTAAGTTGTCGGCATAGGTCAACTGCTTAGTACATTTCTACCTAACTGAATCCCTCCCTGCAACCTTTCTGTAGATGATCCATGTAAACTATGAAAAAACCCCATGTCTAATCCCTGAATCAGGAACTCATTCTACCGTCAATTATTAGTGCAGCCCAATTTTCAACATGAAGGCTTTTAATAACCTACTTTTAATCCCATAATCGCCCAGAACAGCTAACATCCTTTCCCTCAGTATTCTGTCATATTTAATTTCGTGTGGCTATTTCTAGCCGAGTGCAGCCCTTGTAAGGCGGACCCTCCGACGAGGGTGGGTGGCATCTGCCATGTGTAGGTAACTGCGTGTTATTGTGGTGGAGGATAGTGTTGTGTGTGGCGTGTGAGTTGCAGGGACGTTGGGGACAACACAAACACCCAGCCCCCGAGCCATTGGAATTAACCAGTAAAGGTTAAAATCCCCGACCCGGCCAGGAATCGAACCCGGGACCCTTTGAACCGAAGGCCAGTACGCTGACCATTCAGCCAACGAGTCGGACATTCTGTCATATGCCTTCTCTAGATCTACGAAACAAACACAATTGACTATTCCATTCATAGCATTTTTTTCAATTACATGGTGCAAATTGAAAATCTGATACTGACAGCCTCTCTGTGGGAACAGTGTTTTTTCATTCGACTTACTCTCAACCACTGATCGCACACCCCCACCCCCCTCTTCCAAAATGCCAATGAATACCTTACTTGGTACACCAATCAACGAAATTCGTTGACAGTTGCTGCTATCATTCCTGCTGCCTTACTTTGACGCAAGTGCGATAACAGGTATAACTTGAAAACAATATTCTCGCACCCATGGGTAACTAATGCAAATAAGAAGAAGAAGAAGAAGGAGGAGAAGGAGGAGAAGAAGAAGAAGAAGAAGAAGAAGAATACATACGATATGATCGTGTTGTTTTGAGGTTATATCATGAAACGAGCACTGTATATAGACATATATATCAGTTCCATTAATGTAAATACCTGCAAATAAATATAATTTATTCTTACCTGTATATATAAATTGAACCCATAATTGTGAAACACACTGTAACTTCCAGAATGGTATAGGCATTAGAACGATTGAGAATATTCTATACATTATAATCTGTGTATTATGCACTTGAGTTTTCAAGAAGATATATTTTTGTAATGTAACTTTCTAGAGGCCTGGCCAGGCACCTATATAAAGAGACGATCTTGACGGTGAAGGTTAGTTACAGTCCGTCATTGACAGTTAGTTATGATTTGGAAGTTATGGGTTGAAGAGTCATGGTGTAGCAAGGTTATACTTGTGACCACATGGATGACATGCTTTTAAGCAGTCAACTGTTTTATTTGTGTTTCAATGTTGTCATTTCGATGTGCAGCGATGGACAGTTGTCTTTAAATGGTGATTTGTGAGGTGATTGCTTTGGTTTTGAAAACAGTAATTAAGGTTATGTGTGTGTGTTGTAAATACATGTGAATAAAATAATTGTACCAACTGATAGCATCTCGTGTGCATCTTCGTGGATACGTTAACTTATAGACAGGTACAATTACTGCTTTCATCCAGTCAGATTATATCTTACTAACATTCCATGCTAATTTTACTCAGTGCAGCCATTTCATCCCAGCCTTCCCACTATTTTTCACAAATTCATGTCTAATTTCATCTATTCTTGCTACTTTCCAACAATGGAGTTTATTTACAACGCTTTCCACTTCCCCAAGTGTAATTTCATTTCCCATGAGTTTGGTTAACGACATCAACAGAATGATTCCGTTTTATTTGAGATTTTTAAAATTTTCCTTGCACTTGTCCAGCAATTCCCTGGGAACTATGAGTTCATCTGATTTGCCCAAAACAACATTCATTTGCTTTTTCCCCTCCATTTCTAAGATTCTTTGTTACTATCTAGAAAGGTTTTCCTGCCGCTTGACCAAGACTTCCAGGTCATTACTGAAATCCTCCCATGACTTCTTGGATCCAACAATTATCTGTTTTGCTCTGTTTCAATGGTTCATGGTGTGGGTTACTATAGTCACATCCTAGTTCGTGAACCATGGGCGACGGCTGAGTGGCCTAGTGAGTGGTCCTGAGAGTCGGGATACCAGTTGCTATGGAATAGGAGTGGGCATCTCGGACATATTCTGAGTCGAGGTCCTCCTTGTGCTCAGGTGGCTAGGACTATACAATCCACCATTGGTCCCTGACCCGTTAGTGGAGAGATCCTCACTTGGACTATGTGCAAGTAGGGCAGCATCCTGCTTCATGAATTTACCAAAGTTCAGAATATTTTAAGCAAGCCTCGGACCTATGGGAGTAATGGAATCCCACTCTCATTTGACAGGTGAGGGACTCCTTGGAAACAACTTGGCGAACGAAATGGAATTCGATGGGGAGCTATCAATATTAATGGGGCTTATGGAAGAAAGAAAGTAGAACTGGCTGAGTCAGCAAAGAGGATGCATATGGATTTACTAGCAGTAAGTGATATTCGGGTAAGGGGAGATAACGGGGAAGAGATAAAAGATTATAAAGTGTACTTGATGGGAGTTAAAAAGAGAAGGGCAGAGTATGGAGCAGGATTGTTTATCAGGAATACTATTGCATGCAACATAGTTTCTGTTAGGCAAGTAATTGAGCGAATGATGTGGGTAGATTTGGCAGTTGGGAGGAATTAGGACGATAATTGTCTCAGTGTATTCACCATGTGAGGGTGCGAATAAGGATGAAGTTGACAAGTTTTATGAAGCTTTGAGTGACATCATAGACAGGGTGAACAGCAAGGATAGGATAGTGTCAATGGGCAATTTCAGTGTGAGAGTTGGAAATAGAGCTGAAGGATACAAAAGGGTGATTGGTAATTGTGGTGAAGATATGGAAGCTAATGGGAATGGGAAGCCTGTGCTGGAATTATGTGCTAGTACTGTATGGGTTTAGCAGTTACGAGCATAAGGCTATTCAACGCTACACAAGGGAGGCTATTGGTACCAGATCCATAGTAGACTATATCTTAACCGACCTTGAATTCAGGAAGTCTGTTAGGAATGTACGGGTTTTACGGGGATTTTTCAATGATACAGACCACTATCTGATCTGCAGTGAACTAAGGCCTAGGGTAGAGAAAGTGAAATCTGTCTGCAAACAAATAAGGGTAGAAAATCTCCAGGACAAGGAAATTAGACAGAAGTACATGGATATGATTAGTGAGAAGTTTCGAACAGTGGGCAGTAAACAGGTTCAGGATACAGAAAGAGAATGGGTGACATACAAGGATGCTGTAGTAGAAACAGCAAGGGAATGCCTAGGAATGACTGTGTGTAAAGACGGGAAAAAGCGAACGTCCTGGTGGAATGATGAAGTGAGAGCAACTTGTAAACCTAAAAAGAAGGCTTATCAGAAATGGCTGTAAACAAGGGCTGATGCAGACAGGGAATTGTATGTAGATGAAAGAAACAGAGCAAAACAAATAGTTGTTGAATCCAAAAAGAAGCCATGGGAAGATTTTGCTAATAACCTCGAAAGGCTAGGTCAAGCAGCAGGGAAACCTTTCTGGACAGTAATAAATCTTTGGAAGGGAGGGAAAAATGAGAACTCCTAACAGAACCCAGGGAATCACTGGACAGGTGGAGGGAATACTTTGAAAACCTTCTCAACGTAAAAGGAAATCTTCATGGTGGTGTCACGACCAACCAAGCTCATGGGGAGGAAGAAAATTATGATGGTGAAATTATGCTTGAGGAAGTGGAAAGGATGGTAAAATAATCTCCATTGTCATAAAGCAGCAGGAATAGATGAAATTAGACCTGAAATGGTGAAGTATAGTGGGAAGGCAGGAATGAAATAGCTTCATAGAGTAGTGAGATTAACATGGAGTGTTGGTAAGGTAACTTCAGATTGGACAAAAGCAGCAATTGCACCTATCTATAAGCACGGTTACAGGGAGGATTGCAACAATTATCGAGGTATCGCATTGATTAGTATACCAGGCATTCACTGGAATCTTGTAAGGGAGGATGCAATGAGTAGTTGAGAGGAAGTTGGATGAAAACCAGTGCGGTTTCAGACCACACATGGGCTGTCAGGATCAGATTTTCAGTATGTGTCAGGTAACTGAAAAATGTTACAAGAGAAATAGACAGTTGTGTTTATGTTTCGTAGATCTCCAGAAAGCATATGACAGGATACCGAGGGAAAAGATATTCACCATAGTGGGAGACTGTGGAATTAAAGGCAGACTATTGAAATCAATCAAAGGCATTTAGGTTGACAATTGTGCTGCAGTGAGAACTGATGGTAGAATGAGCTCTTGGTTCAGGGTACTTAACGGTGGTTAGACAAGGCTGTAATCTTTCACCTTTGCTGTTCGTAGTTTACATGGATCATCTGCTGAAAGGTATAAAGTGGCAGGGAGGGATTCAGTTAGGTGGAAATGTAGTAAGCATCTGGCCTATGCTGACGACTTGGTCTTAATGGCAGATTGTCCCAAAAGCCTGCAGTGTACAGTAATATCTTGGAACTTGAAAACAGGGTAAATGGGTATGGTATGAAAATTAGCCTCTTGAAGAATAAATTTATGTCAGAAGGTAAGAAATTCAATAGAATTGAATGTGAGATTGGTGATACAAAGCTGGAACAGGTAGAAAATTTAAGTATTTAGGTTGTGTGTTCTCCCAGGATGGTAATATAGTAAGTGAGATTGAATCAAGGAGTAGTAAAGCTAATGCAGTGAGGTCGCAGTTGCGAACAACAGTGTTCTGTAAGAAGGAAGTCAGCTCCCGGACAAAACTATCTTTACATCGGTCTGTTTTCAGACCAACTTTGCTATACGGGAGCGAAAGCTGGATGGACTCAGGATATCTTATTCATTAGTTCGAAGTAACAGACATGAAAGTAGCGATAATGATTGCTGGTACAAACAGGTGGGGACAATGGTACGAGGGTACTTGGAATGAGGAGATAAAGGCTAAGTTATGAATGAACTTGATGAATGAAGCTGTATGCATAAACTGGCTTAGGTGGTGGGGTCATGTAAGACGAATGGAGGAGGATAGGTTACCTAGGAGAATAATGGACTCTGTTATGGATGGTAAGAGGAGTAAAGGAAGACCAAGACGACGATGGTTAGACTCAGTTTCTAACAATTTAAAGATAAGAGGTACAGAACTAAATGAGGCCACAGCACTAGTTGCAAACAGAGGATTGTGGCAATGTTTAGTAAATTCACAGAAGCTTGCAGAATGAACGCTGAAAGGCATAACAGTCTATAATGATAATGTATGTATCCTCTGTTTCATTCATTTACACACAGTTCCCTGTGTGCAGCAGTCCTTGCTTGGAGCCACTTTTGATACTCCTTCCTTTTACATTTACAAACTGCCCTCACTTCATCATTCCGCTAAGATGTTTGCTTTTTCCCCCATCTTTACACACGATTGTTTCTAGGCATTCCCTTGCTGTTTCTAGTACAGTATCCCTGTATGCCACCTATTTCTATATCCTGAACCTGCTTACTGTCTACAGTTTGGAACTTATCACTAATATCCATGCACTTCTAATTTTCTCATCATGAAGATTTTCTACCCTTATTCGTCTGCAGACTTTCTCTCTCCTAAGCCTAAAGATACTAAGTTCACTACAGATCAGATAGTAGTTTGTATCAACAAAAAATTCCTTGAAAACCTGCATATTCCTTACAGATTTCCTCACTTCAAAGTCAGTTATGATATAGTCTATTATGGATCTTGTACCCCTACCCTTCCATGTGTAGCGGTGAATAGCTTTATGCTGTAACTGCAAATCCCATACCATCACAGAAATCCAGTAAACTATTCCGATTCCTATTAGATTCCCACATCTACCCTATCACCTTGTCAAATCCTTCAGGTCTATTTCCAACTTTCGCATCGAAATCGCCCATTAGAACTATCCTATCCTTGCTATTGACCCTGACTATGATGTCACTCAGTGCTTCATAAGACTTGTCAACTTCATCCTCATCTTCACCCCTCACATGGTGAATACATTGAGTTAATTCTCATCCTAATTCCTCGAACTATCCACGTCATTTGCTCATTTATGTGCCTAACAGAAACTATGCTGCATGCAATAGTATTCCTGATGAACAGTCCTACCCCACACTCTGCCCTTCCCTCGTTAAGACCTGTTAAGAACACTTTATAATCTCCTATACATTCCTCATCTCCCCTTACCCAAGTATAAAGAACTCCTAACACATCGAGACGCATAGTCTTTGCAGACTCAGCCAGTTCTACTTTCTTCCATCTACAAGCCCCATAAACAATGATAAATCCCCCACTGAATTACATTTTGTACTTTAAGTTGTTTCCAAAGAGTCCCTCACCTGTCAAATTGAAATAGGACTCCATTACTCCCTTAGGTCTGAGGCTTGCTTAAAATATTCTGAGCATGCTAGGTAAAAATTTTGTGAAGCAGGAGGCTACCCTCTTACACATAGTCCCAGTGAGAATCTCTCCTGTTACAGGTTAGGGACCACCAGAGGATTATATAGTCCTAGCTGACTGAGCACAAGGGCACGACTCAGAAAATGTCTGAGATCCGCAATCTTATTCCATTGTAATTGTTATCGCGACATTCAAAACCAATTACTAGGCCAATCAGCCGCTGCCCATGGTTCGCAAACTAGGACATGACTACAGTAATCCACACCAGGAAAAAAAAAAATGGAAGTTCCTATGATGTTCCTTAACTCTCGCTGTTAACTTATGTCTTAGTCAACCAGAGAAATCTGAGCATGCCATACATAATGATCATTAAAACATTTTTGATGCAACATCTGTCACTTGCGAGGAGAAGCATTTTACACCTAGAATCACCTGTGAGGTGTGATAGAAATTGCTAAACATCCAAGTAATTTTAATAAAGAGGATGGCTATGTACTGAGTAGATCTTGGCAGCAAGATCCAAATCATGTCAGCCTACAACAGTTGTAACCAAACCTAATATCCCCAAAATATCATCATGTTAACATACGGTTTCATCCAAGCATTAGCTTCACAAAGACCTATCTATCACAGCTGCTCTCATTAGAAAAATAAGAAATTTTTCCCTTTGAGAAAAGGTAATGAACATGAATATGTCTTTCGCCGCAGTATCTTTGGTGATCAAGGCCTATGGTAACGACTAATATGATGTCACTGATGGTATATTTTCCATTTGAACACACACCATTTGTACAAATCAAGGTCTACGGTAATGACTAGTGTGATGTCGCTTCCGTCATACATTTTGTCGCATTTGTAACCGTACGTATGTACAATCCCCGAATTTTTAGGTTAGGAAATTTTCGTATATAGTTTGTAATGTTAAAGTCATGTAAATCATGTAATTTTGTTTATTTAGAATGTAAAAACATAATATTATAAGAAGAATGTGTAGTTAGGGAATATTGCATATGTGCATCATTATATTTTGTATAATTTCCGTTTGGGTAAGAGTCTGTAAATATGGCCTAGCCGTAAGGATTGTGCAACCGGGAAAACAGCGACTATATCGGGAAGGACGATGTGTTGCAACAAAGTGGCTTGGAAACACGGGGTACGGCAGGTAGTATAGGCAGAAGAATTGGAGTGGATCAATGTGGATATACGTGAGTGGACGTTCAATGTCACATCAGACACTCAATAGCCAATACGATGGCTTTGTTTTAAGCAACGTTGGGTTGACTGAGTGACATGTCAAGATGTGCCTTGCTACCAGTAAATTTTTCGGAACGCTATTACCACGTGTAGCAAGCCTATATAAGCATGTACGCATGTGCGGCAAGTCATTCTGACTCTGATTCTGTTTCTGGTTGTGTTTGTGTTCTTGATTCTGTGAGTTTCTCACTCGGACCGGCGCGCGGGAGCTACTTTGTGCAGATTCCTAGGCGATGCTCTACTGTTCTTAAGTATATTTTACCTACGGAGTGAGCACGCTAAATATCACTGATGCTACGAGTTTCTGGTGACCGTTATGTAAAAGACACCACTAAGTGTTTATTTGTAATTCCAACTCTGTACAATAATTAGACTATAAATCTTCTATGAGATAATGAACAGTGAATGTGTGGTGGTGCACAGAGCTAATTCTTGGGAAAGGAATTCATCGTCGGCTGAGCATGCTGTTTAGGTTGGAGAAACGTGAGGCGTGACACTATCCTATGCAGTGTGTAAATAAAGTTAGAGACGCTCTTCGTAAAGAAGGTTGCATCCGTACGTAGAGAAAGTCGTCGTACTTTGCCTTTGTAAGCGGCACACGAGTTGGTTTCATTTAGTGATTTTTTTTTTTTTAATTGGTGATTTTAGTGGTTGGTAATTTGCCTTTGTAAATGGCAAACACGAGTTGGTCTTGTGAAGTGGGTGTTTTTTTTTTTTTTTTGTTTTTTTTTTTTTTTGGTAGTTGTTTGTAATTTGCCTTTTGTAAACAGCGAACAGGAGTTGGTCTCATCAAGTGATGATTAATGTGGTGTTTGTTTGTTTCTTTGTTTGTTTGTTTGTTTGTTTCTTTCTAAACATGGAAGGAAACTTGCAGTGAATCTTTTATCAGTAGAGTATGGATGAACCTGGCATGCTACCCAAATCTAATTTCAGGGGTAAACAGGTAAGGTTATAAAGTAAGTCTGGAGCTTCGTCAGCCTGATGACCGTCGCCTTGGGAGAGGGAGTTACTCATTGCTCTATATAGTTATATATTCCTGTAATTGTTTGGTATTTATACTTATTTCACTCACCGTTTATTCATTTCATAATTTCTATAGCTGGAAGATGTTACACATTACACAAATTTTCGGAAGACCCCCAGCCATAAGACATATTCATGTCAAAAACCAACACTGAACAACTTTTGTAGCAAAAAAAAAAACTGAAACAATACCATTTTTTATGAAGTGAAAATACACAGTATTTTGATTAGAAGAACAGAAGCAAAATTAATAATGAATAAAATGTGTGAGAATGATGATAATTATTGAAGTGAAGTGGACAGTTCTTTGTCTGAAAGTGATGTTATGCATGATCGATTTAGGTCAGGTACAAAAAAACATGGCAGAAAGAATGAAGATGATGGGATATGACTTGCTGGGGAAAAGAGTCCAATTGTTCATTCTTCATTCACTTATTCATCAGAAACTGCAAAAGTGTCTGAAATACTTCAGAGTAAATATGCAGTTCAGAGTTTTCACAATTTTTAGATCACACGGTCTCTCTTTCCTGTCATTGCTCATGAAATGAATGATTATGCTACAAAAAAAAGTAGTCTGAATCCAATAGCAGGAAATGAGTAGAGGATATCAGATGATTCAAAACTAATGACAATGAAATAAAGGATAATTTGGTTCTCTGAATGTTAATGTCATAGTTTTGAAAGTCCGTATTCAATTGTACTGTAACACAGATAAGTGCATCTTCATATCCCAGAGTATTTTCATTCCATTCTGAAGTGCCATTAATGAAGAGTACAAAACGCCTATACACTAAATTAAAAAACCTCGCAATATTCCTATTGTGTGATGACCTGTGATAAGTATTGATTTCACGTGCACGGTAGTGCAGAGCAGAGCTTCAAACTCGCAGGTCAGGAGATTTAAGTCCAGTTTCTGAGTAAACTCACACACCTTTTAAATACAAGACAAATAGGCTAAAGTACTGATGAAAACTTGAATTTTTTAAATTGTTTTTACAAATGAGATTAAGGGATTTTTTGAATCATGTGCACCATAGTCCAGAAATTTGGTTGGATACGTCTTAATTACATTTTTCATTTAACAAACAAACAAACAAACAAACAAACAAACAAACCGCATGGCACCATGGCTCTAATGAGCTTTCGTCCAACAAGCAACTGCTGCTCCACCCAAAAGACTGCATATTATTAAGTGACATGTGGACAGCACAATGAATCCTCTCGGCCTTTCTTCTTTGCTTTCTAGGCCAGGGCTGCTGTCTCACTGTCAGGTAGCTCCTTGATTATTCCCACGAAGACTAGTGGACCTCAAACCAATCCTCATATCCAGGTAAAAATCCCTGTTCTGGCCAGGAATCAAACTCAGGGTCTTACAGGTAAAGGTAGACTCGCTATAAATACATTCTATAGTATATGTTTTGTGGATTAAGAAGAAACAGAACTGGTGAGGAGAGAGCCATCTACATGAAGATGGCACACTGTGAAGATGAGGAATTTGTCATTGTATCAAATTTTGCTCGTTCTCTCTTTCTACACTGTCCTGTAATTATGTTTATCCTTGTCACTGTCATAACACATTCTCCCACCTCAGAACAACCACACTGAAGATAAATGTACCTCTTGCTCCAGAAAACAAGTTTACACCTTTCAAAATGTTGCCAACAAAAAGTTCATATGTAAATTTATAAAATTATGAGGTTTAGAATCAGCGCACATAGTACCAGTACAGTATGTGCAGCAAGAGTAAAGAAGGAATCTACAAAATCTCTGTAGTGGAACACTAACACACTTGCAGCAAGTTGAGGAAGTTTATTTAACCGAACAGGAAAACACAACAAATGCATGAATCTAAACCAAAGATAGAAAGCTAAAAATGAGGAGTGAAATGTGACGAACATAAAAGATATTCCTTCTCCTGCAAAAAGACAAAGTCTTCAACGTCTGTGGATCCCATTCCATGAAGAAATTGAGAAGCAAAAACAAGCTTACCAAGGGCTGAGAAGAAACGGAACTGGTGAGGAGAGAGCCATCTACATGAAGATAGCACCGTGTGAAGATGAGGAGTTTGTCATCACATCACATTTTGCTCATTTTCTCTTCCTACACTGTCCTGTGATTATGTTTATCCTTAGCTTACATTTGTAGCCTCATTCTTAGCTTTACATATGCAGCAGTAACCTGGAATGACACCTTAAGTCAGAAAATGTATTTTTTGTTTGTTTGTTTGTTTGTTTGTTTGTTTGTTTGTTTGTTTGTTTGTTTGTTTGTTTGTTTGTTATTTGATAGTACATAAAATACCAATGGTGCTCTTGAAAACCAGAAATCTCTAGCCTGAAAATTGAGCACTGCTATCAGGTTTAATGCTTGGACAGAATTTACAGAATTGTTTGTTAAGTGTGCATAACCTGCATAAAAGGCCTTTTCAGACTTGCCAGAGCACTGAGGGCACTGTTAATACTACAATAATGTAGTTCAAGGATCAGGCTAACAAATGAGCTGAAATGAACAATATACAGTATATTTCTTACATCTCGATTTTTTTTTTTTCCCTCGCCCTGTAAAATCTTGCTGCGTGACTTACGGTATGGTTTCCTCAAGAGCATCACATACATTCCTTCCCTTGTTCTTAGCTTTCTATCTTTCACTGAAGAATATATTACTGCACATAATGATGGAATTAACAAATTTCAAGGCAACTAGTAAATACATCGAATCAGCAAAGTGTGAAGTTAGTGGCCTTTCAGAGAATGTAATATTTTGGAAATCATATTGCTTTTAAGTAAAATGAAAATAGAACATACCTGCTATTGTCACTAAATTTAATTACGTTATTAGGATTTGAGAATTTCTGAGTATTTATGATCATATCAATCAGCGATTCTGGCTGCTCTTTTCCATCAAGAATCATGCGGCCCTAAGAAGCAACACACAGAAACATATCAGTAATTAAAACTTGTAATTAATATGTCAGCAGATGATTAAGTAATTTCGTACTCAAAACTTACCTTGAAAAACCAATGTCTACTATGCTCACTGTTAGACTGAGCTAAATCAAAACACTCCACCGTCGTAGGGTTGCGTTTTAATTTCTCTTTGAAAAGATTGGTGTAAAATTCCAAATCCCACTGGTCAAATGCCAATCCTGAAACCAGTTCAAGTGTAACATAATAAGTATACAATAAAGATGGCTCTAGGTTGAACTGTACTATTAATTTAAACGTAGGACCTAGAAAGATGACTATAGAGTGGCTAGCTTGTCTGCTACAACGCTCTGGGCAGTGCCATAGTTTAAGCACCCTCCAGGTAGTTTCATCTGCTTACAGTGCAGATTAGACCAAATAAATTATACTCTGTCTGCATGTGCAGTATACAACTACACAAACAATGTAAAAAACACAAAGTTTTTGTTGATCAGTAAAGTTATGTTGCCTGCGTTTTTAACAGAATCCAGCATGTGTACAGTAGACCTACTTTTCTTGTCGGTTCCCTTCGAAAAATAAGAAACTGATAAAACAGTGAAATGAGATAAAATTGCCTGGCTGAGTGGTTCAAATGGTAGAGTCCTGGCTTTCTGAGCCCAAGTTGGCAGGTTCGATCTTGACTCAGTCCAGTGGTAACTGAAGGTTTTCAAATATGTCAGTGTTGTGTGGGAAGATTTACCAGCCCGTAAAAGCATTACTGCGTGACAAAATTCTGGCACCTCAGCATCTCCAAAAATAGTAGTTGGTTGGATGAAAAACCAATAACATTATTTACCATTAAATGGTATCCTACACAGCACAGTTTCCCAGGTTCATGACATTTTGAAGGTAAATATGTAGTGAACAATGATGATAGAAGATTCTTGCTGATCAGCACCAAACCTGCAATGTTCTGAATTTCCTACGCATCTCATCACCTCTGCCAACAATACAGAGTAATATGAGAACTTTCAGTCCTACATAACCACTACCACCAAGCAAGTTGGTACACAGTTCAAGGTGTATAGCTGCTAGCTTGCATTCGGGAGGTAGTGGCTTCAAATCTCACAGCCAACAGCAATAATAGATGGTTTTCCGCGGTTTCCCATTTTCACATCAGATAAATGCTGGAGCTCCTGTACCTTAACTATGGCGATGGCTACTTCCTTTGGAGTCCTAGCTGTCCATCGTAGACATAAGACGTGCCTGAGTCAGTAAGATATAAGCATGGTTGTAGTGTTGTAGTGTTGCATAATAATAATAATAATAATAATAATAATAATAATAATTTGGACAACGGAAAAACTACCAGAAAATTGGACAAATGCCCTCCTCGTTCCACTTCACAAAAAAAGGTGACCAAACAGATGTGAACAATTACAGAGGAATTTCACTGGTGCAAGTCACATACAAAATCCTCTCTGCAGTCCTCCTCCAAAGAACACAGGAACAACTGGAACAACACAACTGATAACAAACAACCAAGCGGGCTTCAGGCCCCACAGATCCTGTGCAGAACAGATACTCAACCTGAAAACCATCTTGAAACTACGACACACAAGAAAACAACCCACAATCTGTACCTTCGTGGACTTCCAGATAGCATACGACTCCATTGACCGGCAATCCCTCTTCCAAACACTGAGTGAGTACGGACTGGACACCAAGACTCAAACAATCATCAGACTAACTCTCACCAACACGACCTCCCAAGTAAAATTCATGGGAAATATATCTGAAAAATTTCAGATAAAAACCGGTGTCCGACAAGGAGATGGACTTTCCCCACTACTCTTTAACATAGCCCTGGACAAAATCACTAAAGAATGGGAACAAGCTCTAAAAGCTCAAGGAAATTGGCAACCATTAAGTATGACAAGAAAACATGTAAAAATCTCCTGTCTCGCTTTCACAGATGATCTCACGATCCTTGCAACAAACGAACAACAGGAAATCAGCCAAATTGAAACCCTCAAGAAATGCTCATAAAAATTCCGCCTACAAATCTCCTTCTCAGAAACCAAGGTCATGTGCAACCACTGCAACCTCCGGAATTTGAACACGAAATTTGGCACAATCGGAAAAGTAACTGAGTTCCGATATCTCAGAGAAATTATAGTACCAACAGGAAAACAGAAGGCCCTCGAGGTCCGCATCCAAAAAATGAAGAGAGCCCTCGGCCGAACGCAAAACATTTACAACAAAAAATGCCTTTCAATCTTCACCAAAATTCGGCATTACAACACTGTGATCAAACCTGAAATACTATACGCGAGTGAAACACTGGATCTCCACAGGAAAACAGTACTCGAAGACATCCTGAAAGAGGAATGTAAAATCATCAGAAAAATTCTCGGCCCAAAACTGACTGACGAAGGATATAGACTGCAATCTCATACAAAAACCGAGGAGCTCTCAAACC
The DNA here is from genome assembly GCF_040414725.1 of Anabrus simplex. NCBI lineage: Eukaryota > Metazoa > Arthropoda > Insecta > Orthoptera > Tettigoniidae > Anabrus > Anabrus simplex. The sequence goes on along the minus strand of NC_090267.1, from coordinate 385,678,071 downwards.
TTGCGGCCGACATCAGAAAAAGACGCCTGAAATTTTAAAGACATATCAAATGCCTCCAGAAAACTTGAGGCAACAGAAAACATCAAAACAAATAGGTGGACAATGGAAATCCGTCAAAACCTGGAAAAATCAGGAATCAAAGTGGCCGACATCGCTAACCGAACCACAACCACTATATTGTTCACCCGTGACATCTTCCTCCCCCCGAAAGTCGAGCCACGCTCGACCATTATCATAGTTTCTCTTGGGAGAAAGCAATAAAACGTTCTCACACAATGCAGATAGTAAAGATACATTATTCTAACACACACAATTTCTTGAAGTAGTCCTTTTAGTAGCCAAGATTTTACGATTCACTAATAATTTTCAAAAATTAATAAAGGTGTTCTTAGATCCACCTATTCAGTAAATATCACAAAATCCACATGGATAGTTACATTACACTCCAAAACGCCTTCTGAACCTTTTACAATTGTTTAGGCAATTTGTACTCTGTTCACCAAAGGATGTACACACTTTCTGCCAAATGTTATTCAGCCAGGAGCTTCTCACTTAGTTGCTAAACAGTGTTCAAAGCCTCCTATTGGGCGAGTTATGGACTCTGTACTTTGCACCACTTTTCCACACCAGACACAGCACAGCTAGGCCACAGGTTCTCGCTGATGATGCGGCTGCCGACACGGCCGTTTGCCGCCAGCCTCCATTCAATTTCAGTCCGATCGAGGTGGCCATGTAATTGCAGTCCAGTAGTATCTTGCACCAGATAAGCAGCAGGGTGAGACACCGTCCAGGCAGACTGCCACCATTAGGACGTTCGTCACAGGATCGTGGAATGGCATGGTAGCGCCCAAGTCACAGAGTGTGCCTCCCAACTTGGCACTTCAGGTTGCTGTCCGAAGAAACTGGTCACAGCAGCCACTGTAACACAAACAAACCGCAGCAGACAGGGGAATACTTAAGGAAAGTACGCTGCTGGGCTCAAAGCTCTTGCGCAGTCACCCAAGGGGTGGCTTAATAAGTATGCAGTAGGGACTCTCCCTCGCACACCAGGGATATTAGGGCACTAGCCCCGGGGTAAGCACTGCATTCTATAATACATCTGACAAGATTATGGTGGGGGTGAAAGGAAACTATAGGAGTTTACCCTAAACCTGAACGTGAGGGGAACAATTCCAAGGAGTGACCCTAAACTACAACCTACTTAACTTATAATACTAAATCCTTTACACTAGAGGATACCTAAAGGATACCCTCACAATTACTTAAAAACTAACTTACAACCAAACTTATTATTATCTTATAACTAAAACCTTATAAATAACCTTACAATAAAATTATTTTATAACTAAATTCTTACAAATAACTTACAACTAAATCTACATGGTCACCAACAATGGTATTTACCCTTCCCTACCAGACTTAAGGTACCTTGACCTGGGAGAGATGGACTCTGCTGACCCTTTTCCTTTCGGGATCGCTCACCAATAATGTCACCGGGGTAAGGAACTTTAAGATGGTGCAGGGACCTCGAAATCTGGGGGTCAACTTACTGATAACATGGTCCACAGCACTACTGACGGGATGTGTTTTAATAAACACCTGGTCACCCACAGAGAGCTCGTGCGGCCTTCGCCCGTGGTTGTAATTACGCTGGACCTTAGCGTAATAAACCTCCAAGTTCTTTCATGCACGGTGCCAATTAGCTCGGATCTTTTCTGGGCTGGCATCGTCAGGCAGAATATCATTAATTGACCATAGGTTAGATAGAGGAGAATTTGGAGTAAAAGCCAACATTAACGAAGCAGGGGTTTGCTTGTGGCTTTCATGGACAGGAGTGTTAAATGCAAATGACAACCAATTTAATGAGGAATCCCACTTGGAGTAGTCTGAGGAGTGATAAGCGATGAGGGCAGATCGCAGGTTACGATTCACTCTCTCAGCATAATTGGGCTTTGGGTAATACGGGGTAGTGGTTACATGAGCAATGGATAGATCAAAACAGAAATTCCGGAACTGGGCAGAAGTAAAGGCTCTTGCGTTATCACTTAACAAGAATTGACAGGGTCCAAACGAGGCGAATATCTCTTTCAAGCACAAGATGGTGGTATTGGCGTTAGCCATCTGAGTGGGGAACAGCCATGTAAAACGCGAAAAGGCGTCAACACCCACAAGTATGAAACGATGACCATTCCGAGATCTCGGGAAGGGCCCGATATAGTCTATGAACAGTCTTTCCATTGGGCGAGAAGCTTGCTCAGGAGACAAGAGACCTAGATGAGTATTCGGGGCAGGTTTGCTGATGTTACAAATCTTACAGGATTTGACAAGGGTACAAATCTCACTATCCATGGATTTCCAAATGAAGTGGTTACGAATCTTCTCTCTTGTTTTGAAAACTCCCAGACGACCGCCCACTGGGGATTCATGAAAATATTTAAAGAGAGCCGGGACCAGGTTAGTTGGGACTACAATTTTGGGGTCTCTACGACCGCGAGCAGGACAACACAGGACACCATTCTTAAGAATATAGGGCTTAACATGTTCACCGGATTTAATCTTGTCGATAATCCCTTTTAACTCAGCATCGTCCTCTTGATGTTTGGAAATATCCTTGAAAAGGAAGGGAGAGTTGGTGAGAACTACATTAACAAAAGCCGATACTTGTTCGGGAGATGAGTCAGTTGGCTCTGATTGAGGGTCAGAGCTGCCTGGATTGAACATCCTGCTGAGGCCATCAGCCACAACGTTTTCCGTGCCACGAATGTGGCGGGCTTGAAATTGGAAGGCTGAGATGCGCACTGCCCAACACTGCTAGACGACCGGTCTTTCGCGGCTTGGCCAGTACCTAACTCAACGCCTGATTGTCAGTTTCCAGATCGAAAGGAAGATGTTCCAGGTACATTCTGAAGCATTCTAAAGAGAAGACAACAGCCAAGGCTTCCAACTCATAAATGGAATAATTTCGCTCAGCAGGATTCAGGGCACGTCAAGCAAACGAAATAGGACGACGCCCTTCTTGAAATTCCTGTAGAAGAACTCTGGATATGCCTGAGGAAGAGGCGTCAGTCTGAAGGATGAAGCGTTTAGAAAAGTCTGGCATAGCCAGTACAGGGGCATTACATAACGCAGATTTCAAGTCCATGAAGGCTTCACGTTGGGCATCACCCCATCCAAATTTGGCATCCTTTCTTCTCAAAGCATTTAATGGGGCTGCACGTTCAGCAAAATTGGGAATGAATTTGCGAAAGAAATTAACCATGCCAATGAATCTGGCTACAGCCTTGACGTCCTTTGGAGGGGGAAAATTCTGGATGGCAGCAGTACGAGACTGATCGATTGAGACACCCCACCCCGACACAATATGTCCTAAGAAGGACATCTGGGGTTGTGCGAAGGAAACCTTGGATGCCTTGAGGGTTAGACCTGCTTTACGCAGTCTTCCAAGCACTTCGTTGAGATGGAGTAGGTGTTCCTCGAAGGTTTCGCTAAAAATTACAAGATCATCAAGGTAATTATAAACAAACTTGAACTTAATGTCCGATAAGACATAATCTAGTAACTGTGTAAGGACGGCCGCTCCAGTTGCGAGACCAAAAGGGACGCGTTCGAATTCATAAAGGTTCCAATCGGTTGCAAATGCAGTGAGATGCTTGGATTCTTCGGCAAGGGGTATCTGGTAATAAGCCTGATTTAAATCAAAGGTGGTGAAAATTTTTGCATTAGCGAACCAAGAAAAACAAGAGTGCAAATCAGGAAGTGGGACAGATTGGAGGACTACCTTACGGTTCAACATCCGATAGTCGACTACAGGCCGATAACCACCTTGCGGTTTAGGGACCAGAAACATGGGAGAATAGGCTGACTTGGACGGGCGTATCACTCCGTCAGCAGGCATTTGATCAATGATAGCCTTCAGGAACAGCGTTAACGTGACAAGGCAGAATAGGGGAGTGATCACACAACTCAAAGGCTCTTGCACAAAATTTAAAATGGAATCTGTTGAACTGGAGGTCCAAAATCATGCCCGTTTTAACAATAAAATTTGCACCCAATATGAATTGGCAGAATAAATCCTTTGCCACTAGTACTGGCATTTTCCGGGTGAAATCACGGACTCTAATCTTGACCTCTAGTGATCCTACAATGTTCAATGAATTAGAATTAGCAGTATGGCAGGTTAAGGACACGGGCTGTAATGCAGGTAACTTGCAAACAGTTTTCATAGAATCGTACCAGGTCTCACTCATCAAGCTGACACTACTCCCAGAGTCTAGTAATGCACAGGCAGGTTCATTATTTACCTCTATGCATAAATATGGTAGTTTACAAGAAGGTATGGCAGAAACCCTACAAGATTGGAAGAAATGAACACCAGAGTCGAACTGGGAACAATCATTAGCCTCAGAATTAAATAAATCAACCAAGGTGCAGTCATGATCGACAAGACAAGAAGCCATGTTTTGGGATTTACCATCAGAACTGGCGGTTAGTCCTCTAGCACTACTATGGCCTGGGGGTCCAGAGCCAGAAATGTTACGTGGGCACTGCCTAGAGAAATGCCTAGTTGATCCACAGTTATGGCAAGAAGAATTGGTGGAAGAGCCACTACCCATGGCAGGTTTCGCATTGCCTAATGTCCCAGCCTTGGGATAATCCCGCTTGAGATGAGCCTTGGAGCCACAACTGAAGCACGAACGAGGATTACATGAGTTGGAAGCAGGTGACGGGGTGGTTTTAGAATCCTGAGGAGAGGGCATGCTTACAGGAGGTGGGGCTAATGCAAGGCGTAGCTGGTCAGCATATCGAATGCCTTCAGCGGACACTGTAACTGCTTCCAACTGGGCGAACGTTGCTGGTCGGGGTGAAAGAGCCAGATATGATCTATAATTCGGGGCGAGACCTTCAATTATGTTGGCAACCATCTGAGCCTCTGAACAGTGGAGCCGGAAAATCTTAGCTTGGAGCTTAATGTCTTGGACATATTCAGGTAATGACTCGTTGAGATGTTGTACTCTGAAATAGTGCTTCTGCACTAATGCAGGCAGGTCACGAGCAGGAATAAAATATTCAAGCACATGGGCATGAAACTGATCTATAGACCATCTTTCTGAAATGGCCCTGACAATATGCTCAGAAAGGGCTCCAGAGACATGCGGGTATAGAATTTGAAATACGTTGTCGTTACTGAGATTATACACTATTGCCTGATCCTTGAACTCGGTTAGAAAGCAAAGGAAGGAAATAACTTCATCAACGGAGTTAGCTGAGAATTTTGAGACACCCTTAAACACAGTGGTCAATGGGTGAGGCAGATTGGAGAAAATCTGGGGAAAAAACAGGTGTACGGGGTGCTTGGGAAGGCTTAGAATAGTCCAGAGGGTTTACTGAGGCCTCTTACCTTTGATTCGGGTGCCCTTGTGAAAAGGACGGAGTACAGCATAGGTTAGGAGTAGCGTTATCCTGCAATGTTACGGGGGCAGATAACCTCATTTGAGAAAGGTTTTCACTAACCTGAGAGACTGTTTGGGCATTAGACGGTTGTGTACAGGTTATGCAACTTGATACCGGTGACACTAAGACAGGGGTGTGGTTTTGCACCAGTGCATCCGAACCGGGTTGATTAATAGTAGAGGGCAAACACTGAGCCACAACAGAATTAGCAGGAACCACAGGAATACTTGCACAGGTACCAATATGCAAAAGAGATATATCATTAGAATGACTTACTGGTGTCCTAGTTCCAGATAATGAAACAGAAGATCCCAGGGCAGCATTATTCACCTCAGACTCCTGAATAGGCCTAACACCAGCACTAGGTGTCGGATTGCACACTTGAGCAGCAACAGATGTATCACCAGAATTAACAGTCATTCATTTTAGATGGGATAGGCACTTGAATTTCAGAAACCGTGTTATTTAACTTATTGCCTCCAAGCAAACCACTGATTCTGTTGAAAACTCTGGAAGACTGTTCTAGTAAGGTTTGACATTTCTGCCGCTCAACTTCCGGCAATTCGATAGACAACAAATCCTTAATCCTGTCTAAATAATGTAATAACTGCCCCTTAATCCGCGCTAATTGGCCATGCGAGGGCTTAGAAGCACTAATGGACACAAGAATGGCGTTAAATTCAGGTAACCTATCTTCAATCACGGCCAAAGACTCACGCAACTCGTCTGTAGTTAACTCAGGTATGGTTATAAGTAGGTCGAGGGACTGCTTCAACAGGCTAGTGTCATCTCTGACATTGCCTGTTGAATTAATTTTGCGATTTTTTAACTCGTAAATCAGTTCTGCCTTTCTTAAATGGAAAGGATTAGGAACAGCGCGAGCCATCCTGACAGGCAGAAACAAGATTTCAAGCGATATACGAACCACAACTTTTATGGAGTTTTAGGTTAGGTATGATCACGGTTCACTTTTCTTCGTCGGCAACCCAACGCTTGTCTCTGCTATTATATGTAACCTTAACTACGGTGGTTACACAAACAAGTACTAAACACAATAAAGGAGGGAAGTAAGAACAACTACACCACTATCAGGAAACACCATACACACAGAGAAACATCAGCTGGCCTACGCGGGTCTCAGAAAACAACAACATAATACGAAATATCAGTAGGGCCAACTAGTGGATAATAAACCAGGGAAGTGGAAACAGGCAGGACCTATCGAGGGCATGGACATGGCTTAGATTGCAGATTCCGAAATAAATTGCCGTGATCCTTAAATTTGACAAATATTATTTACAATTGAAATTTTACAAAAACATTCCGAACAAAATCCACCAAATTACAACTTACGAACTATAAGCCCCGTGATACACATATCTTAGAAGTTCTTTGATAATGGGCTTCACTACGAGTTTCAAACTTCAAACCAACTATACAACTAGTTACAAATCCAGTAGTACAATGCAAGTTAGTAGGTTAAAAGCAACGTAAAAACAATTACAATATATAGTGAAGTGAAAGTACTCTCCTAAACTCTAGCGTATATCAAGTGACACTAAACTACAAGAGGCAAACCCCAAGGTAAATGTATTAAATCTCAATCTATATATTTAGTGAAATAAGAAATGGGAATGCCTCGAAAACAAACAGGGAACCCCAGCAGAAAAGCTAAGGCGTCGTAAATAATTAATTTGGCAAATCTAGATTAGGCTAGGCAGACTCCTATACGAATAGCAACCGAACATTACGGAAATTTTAACCAGAACGAAAAGTAAGAGTGCTCACCCGAGGGTGCCCCATCCCGGAAGCGAGGCGTAGCACACGACACAGACCAACACAGACTAAAGGCAGATCAGGCCAAGACAAGACCGAATTATCGCGAACGCAGCCTTGCTCACTATATATAGGAAAACTCTGGCCTTGGAGTAACCAATCAGAATGCATGAGTCCGCCCATCCCCTCCTAGGTTCACCAATCACAATTCCTACTTCCGTTGCGAACTTTAACTAACATTTAAACCTAAGAATTTCATTTTTTGTCCGTATTGAACTGAGAAGGATGATAGGAAAAACTTAAAACGGTCCACCTTTTCAATACAAAAAGTTATATTTTATTTATAACATGTATTTGTACTTGGAACTAGTTTCGACGCTGTGTTTGCGTCATCATCAGCCAAAATGGGAAACAGGCAAGCATGTAGGCATTTATGTTACACAAGGCGTTACATTAAACAATACACATCTTACAAGGAGATAAAAACAGGGACGAATATAGGAAACAAATGAATCGTTGAGAAAACAAAAGTTATACAAATTAAAAATAACCTTAACCACACATCTTGCAGTGCGAAAGTGTTCTTCTTGAATGATTCCTGAATGTAAAACACACGCGCACACATTTCTGAGGAGCCAGCAGGCAGGACAAAGTAAAGTGAAACCTTAAGAGTTCTTCTGAGAAGAGTTCATCATTTTTCTATGTTCCGACTAACTAATGAAGTCTCCCTTGAGTTCCTGATAAACATATACAACAGGAAATTCTCCTTCACTCTCCACACTAGCTATAAAGAACAACGGTAAAATTTTAAATATTGCGCAGAGACGTGAAAGCATGATTTTGAACATGATATAACTCCTTCAGATAACCCAGTTTTTACACAAGGTGTTACATTAATTAATACACATCTTACGAGGAGATAAAAACAGGGACGAATGTGGAAACACATGCATCGTTGAGAAAGCAAAGTTATACATATTAAAAATAAGCTTAACCACACAACTTGCAGTGCGAAAATATTTGCCTTGAATGATTCCTGAATACAAAACGCACGCGCACACACTTCTAAAGAGCCAGCAGGCAGGAAAAAGTAAGGTGAAACCTTGAGAGCTCTTCTGAGAAGAGTTCATCATTCTTTCTATGATCTGACTAACTAATGAAGTCTCCCTTGAGTTCCTGATAAACATACACAACAGGAAAATTAAACAATACACATCTTACAAGGAGATAAAAAACAGGGAAAGTTATACATATTAAAAATAACCTTAACCACATATCTTGTAGTGCGAAAATATTCGTCTTGAATGATTCCTGAATACAAAACACACGCACATACATTTCTGAAGAGCCAGGAGGCAGGAAAAAGTAAAGTGAAACCTTAAGAGTTCTTCTGAGAAGAGTTCATCATTTTTTCTATGTTCCGACTAACTAATGAAGTCTCCCTTGAGTTCCTGATAAACATACACAACAGGAAATTCTTCTTCACTCTCAACAATAGCTATAAAGATCAACGGTAAATTTCATTTTAAATATTGTGTAGAGACGTGAAAGCATGATCTTGAATATAATATAACTCCTTCATTTAACCCAATTTTTTACACAAGGTGTTATATTAAACAATACACATCTTACGAGGAGATAAAAACAGGGACGAATGTAGAAACAAATGCATTTTTGAGAAAGCAAAAATTATACATATTAAAAATAAGCTTAACCACACAACTTGCAGTGCGAAAATATTTGCCTTGAATGAATCCTGAATACAAGATGCATGCACACACTTTCTAAAGAGCCAGCAGGCAGGAAAAGGTAAGATGAAACCTTAAGAGTTCTTCTGAGAAGAGTTCATCATTCTTTCTATGTTCCAACTAACTAAAGAAGTCTCCCTTGAGTTCCTGATAAACATACACAACAGGAAATTCTCTTTAACTCTCAACAATAGCTATAAAAGAGCAACGGTAAATTGTATTTTAAATACTGTGCAGAGATGTGGAAGCATGATCTTGAACATGATATAACTTCTTCATTTAACCACCTTTGAAAGTTTCTCTCTATATTACATAGCTTCATTAACAACCATTCTGTAGATGCACAAATTAATCTTGTAATCTTCATAGGTCCGGTATTCAGCTTGACAAGAATATAAAATAGGTATTAAGGAATACATTGTTGAGAGTTTGGAGGTTGACTGTGCCAGTATTGGTGGTGTATTGTTGCAGCGTTATGTGTAGGGTGGGGGCAGGTTTCTATGATGTTTATTGCGGGACATAAGGCGGTAAAGCTATGGCGCGAGATGAAGAGGAACAGAGCGTGTTGGATAGTTTAGGTCTGGGCAGCGGCCGTTGTTGGATTAGGAGGGGAGAGGGGAGGAGCGGTAGGGGAGGAGGGGTGGAAGGGGGGGAAGTATGGAGGGTGATGTGGTGAAAGTGTGTGGCGTGACAAAGTATTATGCATGATTTGAAAGACAGATCTGTTTTTCGGGATATTCATGTTTTTGAAAAATTCAATGAGAAAGTCGAATAGGATCTTTGGTTTCTCTGAGATATCATTTAAGTTTAGGTTGGGATTGAAATATTGGTCTAAATGAATATAGAGGTTTTCAGTGACGTCTAGGAAAGAACCTTTGTTTAGAATATCTAATACTTCAAGATCTTGATTTATTTCAGTAAAGTTGTGCTTAAATTCTTTTATATGTAGGCCGACCGCGGAAAAACGGTTGTGTTTTATGGCATTGACATGTTCTGCATATCTGATTTTAAAGCTGCGTCCTGTTTGCCCTAGGTAAGAACTTTTGCAGTCTTGGCAAGAAAACCTATATACACCTGATTTAGAAAAAGGACTACTTTTATTTATTGATGAAGAGTTGTGTAGGATCTCTGTGCTTCTATTGTTAGTACGAAAGGCTATTTTAACGTTGTGTTTTTTAAAAACGTTAGTGACGTTGTAAATTTCTTTATTGAAGGTAAATGTGGAAAGCGTGGCAGTGCTAGTATTGTCTTTTATTAGGGTGGTTTTTGGGCGGTGTCTGAATTTATTGATTATTCTTTCAATAAAGGATTCATTATATCCATTGAATTTTGCTATAGAGCGAATGGTGTTCAATTCTTTATTTAAGTTTTTTCTTGACATTGGAATTTTGAATGCTCGGTCTACTAAGCTATTATATGTAGCCGCTTTGTGTGTTTGGGGGTGTAGTGAGTCATTTCTTATAGTAGTGGCCGTTTGAGTGGGCTTTCTATAGATACTATATGTGAACGAAGAGGGGTGCCTGTTGATTGTTATGTCTAGGAAGTTGATGGAGTTGTTTGTCTCTGATTCTAAGGTAAATTTAATGTCATGATCAATATTATTAAGGTTTTTGAGGGTGGAAGGCGCGTCTATGGAGCGTTCATCTAGGATTATAAATGTGTCATCGACGTACCTAGCCCAAAATTGGATATTAGCAAATTTGATGTTATTGTCGATGGCGGTGTGCTCTAGGAAATCAAGGTAGATCTCTGCTAAAATTCCTGAGGCTGGTGAACCCATAGCCAAACCATCTTGTTTGTAAATGATCTTATCGAATGTGAAGTAGTTATTGTTAATTAGTAATCTTAATATGGTCATAAAGTCTTGAACTTCTAGTTTACTTAGTTGATTGTTAGCAAGTAAGTTCTTTTCGATGATCGGGAATAGTGAGTTGGTGTTTATACTGGGATACATGTTGACTATATCAAAGGAGTGCATTGAATGATATGGTTGAAGCTTGAAACTGTTTAGTTTGTTCACTAATTCTACAGTGTTCCTGATGGATTTATTTGATGCAGAACATGTCAATGCCATAAAACACAACCGTTTTTCCGCGGTCGGCCTACATATAAAAGAATTTAAGCACAACTTTACTGAAATAAATCAAGATCTTGAAGTATTAGATATTCTAAACAAAGGTTCTTTCCTAGACGTCACTGAAAACCTCTATATTCATTTAGACCAATATTTCAATCCCAACCTAAACTTAAATGATATCTCAGAGAAACCAAAGATCCTATTCGACTTTCTCATTGAATTTTTCAAAAACATGAATATCCCGAAAAACAGATCTGTCTTTCAAATCATGCATAATACTTTGTCACGCCACACACTTTCACCACATCACCCTCCATACTTCCCCCCCTTCCACCCCTCCTCCCCTACCGCTCCTCCCCTCTCCCCTCCTAATCCAACAACGGCCGCTGCCCAGACCTAAACTATCCAACACGCTCTGTTCCTCTTCATCTCGCGCCATAGCTTTACCGCCTTATGTCCCGCAATAAACATCATAGAAACCTGCCCCCACCCTACACATAACGCTGCAACAATACACCACCAATACTGGCACAGTCAACCTCCAAACTCTCAACAATGTATTCCTTAATACCTATTTTATATTCTTGTCAAGCTGAATACCGGACCTATGAAGATTACAAGATTAATTTGTGCATCTACAGAATGGTTGTTAATGAAGCTATGTAATATAGAGAGAAACTTTCAAAGGTGGTTAAATGAAGAAGTTATATCATGTTCAAGATCATGCTTCCACATCTCTGCACAGTATTTAAAATACAATTTACCGTTGCTCTTTTATAGCTATTGTTGAGAGTTAAAGAGAATTTCCTGTTGTGTATGTTTATCAGGAACTCAAGGGAGACTTCTTTAGTTAGTTGGAACATAGAAAGAATGATGAACTCTTCTCAGAAGAACTCTTAAGGTTTCATCTTACCTTTTCCTGCCTGCTGGCTCTTTAGAAAGTGTGTGCATGCATCTTGTATTCAGGATTCATTCAAGGCAAATATTTTCGCACTGCAAGTTGTGTGGTTAAGCTTATTTTTAATATGTATAATTTTTGCTTTCTCAAAAATGCATTTGTTTCTACATTCGTCCCTGTTTTTATCTCCTCGTAAGATGTGTATTGTTTAATATAACACCTTGTGTAAAAAATTGGGTTAAATGAAGGAGTTATATTATATTCAAGATCATGCTTTCACGTCTCTACACAATATTTAAAATGAAATTTACCGTTGATCTTTATAGCTATTGTTGAGAGTGAAGAAGAATTTCCTGTTGTGTATGTTTATCAGGAACTCAAGGGAGACTTCATTAGTTAGTCGGAACATAGAAAAAATGATGAACTCTTCTCAGAAGAACTCTTAAGGTTTCACTTTACTTTTTCCTGCCTCCTGGCTCTTCAGAAATGTATGTGCGTGTGTTTTGTATTCAGGAATCATTCAAGACGAATATTTTCGCACTACAAGATATGTGGTTAAGGTTATTTTTAATATGTATAACTTTCCCTGTTTTTTATCTCCTTGTAAGATGTGTATTGTTTAATTTTCCTGTTGTGTATGTTTATCAGGAACTCAAGGGAGACTTCATTAGTTAGTCAGATCATAGAAAGAATGATGAACTCTTCTCAGAAGAACTCTCAAGGTTTCACCTTACTTTTTCCTGCCTGCTGGCTCTTTAGAAGTGTGTGCGCGTGCGTTTTGTATTCAGGAATCATTCAAGGCAAATATTTTCGCACTGCAAGTTGTGTGGTTAAGCTTATTTTTAATATGTATAACTTTGCTTTCTCAACGATGCATGTGTTTCCACATTCGTCCCTGTTTTTATCTCCTCGTAAGATGTGTATTAATTAATGTAACACCTTGTGTAAAAACTGGGTTATCTGAAGGAGTTATATCATGTTCAAAATCATGCTTTCACGTCTCTGCGCAATATTTAAAATTTTACCGTTGTTCTTTATAGCTAGTGTGGAGAGTGAAGGAGAATTTCCTGTTGTATATGTTTATCAGGAACTCAAGGGAGACTTCATTAGTTAGTCGGAACATAGAAAAATGATGAACTCTTCTCAGAAGAACTCTTAAGGTTTCACTTTACTTTGTCCTGCCTGCTGGCTCCTCAGAAATGTGTGCGCGTGTGTTTTACATTCAGGAATCATTCAAGAAGAACACTTTCGCACTGCAAGATGTGTGGTTAAGGTTATTTTTAATTTGTATAACTTTTGTTTTCTCAACGATTCATTTGTTTCCTATATTCGTCCCTGTTTTTATCTCCTTGTAAGATGTGTATTGTTTAATGTAACGCCTTGTGTAACATAAATGCCTACATGCTTGCCTGTTTCCCATTTTGGCTGATGATGACGCAAACACAGCGTCGAAACTAGTTCCAAGTACAAATACATGTTATAAATAAAATATAACTTTTTGTATTGAAAAGGTGGACCGTTTTAAGTTTTTCCTATCATCCTTAACTAACATTCTCGAATACGCACGTTCATGAATCTTCCATTTCCAGAATAGTTAGAAAATTCCTTCTAGAAAACATAACCCACAAAAGGCATACAACCTGTTCAACAATTTTCTAGATACTTCCAGTAAGTACAGAATAGTACAAATATTACACAGTACAGGTTAGGTCAAATAAAACATTATATCATACTTTACAAATAAAGTCTTCGAAAACACTTTCCACAACCACTATATTGTTCACCTGTGACAATTATTATTATTCAAGGAATATGAACGATTTCTACCATGGTACAGTATTCTGTATTCTTTTTTTATTACTACTAGCAAGATACTGGCAGACCCCCTGTCGGTTGTGCTCAGGGGTGACTTGTCAGCCATGTAAAAAATAAGTAGTCACAAAAATGTCGAACACATGTAGAAACCGGACAGTCTCATTGGTGACAACCAAGCAATGGACACGGGCTGATCTAAGAATGGCTACGTGGAATGCCTTGAGTTTAAATACAGCAGGAGCTTTCAGGAATGGGAAAGATCAACTGAGGAAGTACCAGACAGGAATAGCAGCTTTGCAAGAGATTAGGTGGAAGGAAACATGCACAATTGATTCGGGGGACTACACAGTGTAGTAGTAGTAGTAGTAGTAGTAGTAGTAGTAGTAGTAGTAGTAGTAGTAGTAGTAGCAGCAGCAGCAGCAGCAGTAGTAGTAGTGGGACAACTAATTTTGGAACAGGCCTCCTTGTATTATATATTATATTATTATTATATTTGCCTTTATTTGTAGTGGCGAAGTTAGGACTCATGGTCCTCTCTTACACTTAACCACACTTCATTAACATAGTACATCTGAGAGCAATATTCATAATCTTATCTTAAAACTACCATTACAAACTAGAAACAAAATATGAAACATAATAACATAAACTCTATAAATATTCTTAGTCATGTCTTAAACTATCGTTACAAATTAAAAGTTGATTGACACTAAATACCCTAAGCACAGTAAACGTACATTCATACACACATTCACTCTGCCAGATTCATTCAGCCTGGCGGCACATATCGAGGAGATGCTCACGGCAAGACAACTTGAAGGAATTTAAGGATTGTATGGCTCTAATGTTGTGGGGGAGAGAATTCCATATTCTAGCTCCATTTGCAACAAAGGAACGGCTGAATGCTGCTGACCTGCTGAGAGGGATAGCAAGTGTACTGCCAGAGCGTGTATTATGCTGGTGGAAAGAGGATAGGAAATTGAGTTGTGAAGATAAGTAGTATGGGATATTCTCTTTTAATACTCGAAAGATTAATACTGCCACGTGGAGGTTTCTATATTGTTCAAATTTTAGAAGGGAAAGTTGTCGATAATAAGGGGTAACATGAACATCATAGCGTAAGGAAAAGATAAATCTAATACACGAATTCATAGCACGTTGTAATCGGTTTAGTTGTTCTCTCGTGGCATCAATTAGTACTACGTCACAGTAGGAAAATATAGGGAGGATAAGAGTATTTATAAGCCTAATTCTCATGTTTAGTGGCAGCATATTTTGATGATATTTTAGTGGGTGAAGGGACGCGTACACTTTTCTACAGATATTTGTAATGTGCTCTCCCCAGTTAAGATTCTCGTTTATAATTACCCCAAGATTTCTTACCGAGTTTTCGTACGGAATAATTTTACCAGATAAAGTTAGTGGAGGAATGTTTTTGTTTTTTGCTGCAGCTCTGAAAGACTGGAACTCCAGGGCGAGTGCGTCTAGGGAAACATCGCCGGGGTTGGTAGCACTGCTGATGGCGGCGCGCGTTGCTTTCTCGAAGCGAGCTTGGATGTCGTTTAGCTTTTCTTTGAATGAAGAAATCCGCTTGTTCAATGACTTTAGAGACATTGTGAATGAATGTATGTAGCCACTGAGTGTTATTTAGTTATGGAACTTGACCTAGTACACACGAATTGCAGTTAAAACTTGCTGATTTGCTAGGTGGTTTACGGAACTCTCTCACATGCACTTCTTCACTGCCGCCATTTTAATCAGAGCACATAAGGCGGCGATATTGAACTTTGAACCAATTAATGGCAGGATATGCACATTGAGAGTTACAATGAAATTCTTCAATATGACATTCATCTGGGCTCATGCTCTAACAGAAGAAATGACTGATGAGGTTAAAGATTCCTTTTATGAAGAGCTACGAGGAGTGCTACAATGAGGAATGTGAGAAGGCAAATAGAAGAACGAAACAGTGCAAGGAAGAAGATACTTCAGAAGGATATGAGAGAAGAAAAGTAAAAACTATGTGCAGAAGGAAAAAGAGAGAATTTGAGAAAAACAGACTGAAAGGCATTGAAGAATGTAGAAACTAAAAGGACGTAAGGAGAATGTTTAGAGGTATAAAGGAGATAAAACAGGGATGGCAGCCCTGTACAACAATATGCAGGGACAAAGAAGGAATGATCGGTGATGAAAGGAGAATTATTGGAAGATGGGAATAATATTTCAAAGAACTGCTGCAATCAGATGAAACCCAGGAACAGGAAGATGAGTAACAGGAGGAACAACATTACAGTTATGAAGAGGAAGATGAACTAACATTGGAAGAGGTAACGGAAGCTGCAACGGAGATGAAAAATAATAGAGCTGTGGGAGAACATAAGATACCAAGTGAAATATTCAAGTATGGTGGTGCAGAGTTATTAACGGAAATGCAAAGATTGATAAAGAATATTTGGAGAACCATGGTAATGCCAACAAATTGGAACACAACCATTATTGTACCAATATACAGGGTGAACTTTGTTAAAACAGACAAACTGCAGGGACTGATTCCTGACTGAAAATGGAGGGGAAAATGTCCTATAAACATGTATCCAGAAATGCATCGTTGCGACGGTAGATGGCACTGACGAATGAAATTTTCTCTGACTACTTGCAGTGTGTTTCTTCTGTTGCAGATAGTGTGATTGAAGCAGCGCATTGTCGGAAGCTGAATGGTCTGGTATTCATGTCGGGAACAAGCCGAGATGGTGTTTGTGTACGGCCAAGCCAATGGAAACGGTCGAAAGGCAGCATGGCTATAGCAAAACAAGTACCCTCACAGACACCAACCACATCACACGTCTCACGCCATTTTGGGGCGTTTGTGTGAAAATGGGTCCTTTCAGACAGATGAACGTGCAGGGAGGCGGCGGACTGTGCGTACACAAGATCTGGATGAACAGGTTCTACAGGACATTGAGACGAACCCTACTACATGCTCCAGGCAAGTGGCCCTCCAACATTGTAAGCCAGACTACGATTATGTTTTACTCAGACTGTGAGCAATTTTAGTGGTGGTGCCAAACACGGTTTTTATATTGTGTTTGCGGAGGACCTTATCTGTGGTGTTGTGAATGTAAGGCAAGTAGGCAGTTCCCTTTACTTCTTCCTTCTGTGAACTCTGCTTGGTCGTTTCTCTGGGATGCAGGGCTCTATGAATCCACAAATCGCTGTAACCATTACCCTTGAACGTGACTTTGAGCGTGTCCATCTCCACCTGGATATTTGATGGCTCACAAATTCGTCTTGCCCTCTTGGCGAGTGTTGTAAGAATTCCTTGTTTTTGTGCTGGATGGTGGTGAGAATCTGCATGAAGATAGCGATTTGTGTGAGTAGGCTTACGATAGACTGTATGTCCTAAGGAGCCGTCCGGTTTCTTTCTTACTAGAACATCCAAAAAAGGAAGGCATCTGTCTGACTCCATCTCCATGAAAGGACTTCAGTGTAGAAAATATGTCTGTTTGGGTTATCAGTCATTAGATTTTTTCTTTTTCCCTTCAGCTCTCAATATCAACATTTGTGTACTAAATAACCATTGCAGCCTCCATCTACTTTAATCTGTTTGACATTCTTAAGCCTTGCCTTTTCCCTACCATTTTTGACATCAATGCTTCCCTCTAAAATTAATGACAGAAGTCGGAAATGTCTCAAGAAGTATCTCATCAAATTTGTCAAATTTTGCCATCTTTTTTTTTTTTTTTTTACTAATCTGATTGAGTACTCTTTGTTTACAATCAGATCCCATCAAAAGGACAAACTGGAGCAAATATTTGTTTATAGGAAGAGGAATTAGGGATTGGAATAGTTAGCCAAAGGAGATGTTTAATAAATCTCCAACTTATTTGAAATCATTTAAGAAAAGACTGGGTAGATAATTAATAATAACATTATTGGTTTAACGTCCCACTAACTATTTTACGGTTTCCAGAGATGCTGAGGTGCCAGAATTTTCTCCAGCAGGAGTTCATTTTACATGCCAGTAAATCTACCGACATGAGGCTGATGTATCTGAGCCCCTTCAAACACCATCGGACTAAGCTGGGATCGAACCTGCCAGCTCGAGCCCAGCAGGCCAGCGCTCTACCGCCTGAGCTACTCAGCCTGGCAGGCAAACAATCAATAGGAAATCTGCCACGTGGGCGAGAGCCCTAAACGCAGATCAGTGGTGTATGATAATCAACAACACACTCTAACAATATATTCTTTCTGTGCCATCTATAGTACATTTTCTACTTCTAAACAATACCATTTTCCTCACACCATTGCGTTCAGTAACAGTTTACTAATACACAGCTCTGTTTGAGGAGAGACCATCTCTTTTCTTCTCACAGTCATAAAGTACTTCCTCATCTTTCCTTCCCATATTTTCACTTCCCACCATACTAATTCACTCAGAAACAATACATTGCTAAGGACAGGCAAGCTTAACAACTGACTGACTGACTGACTGACTGACTGACTGACTGACTGACTGACGTAAGTTTCACAGACCCTAAATTAGATTCAAGGTGGTTATTATCACTGGCCACGTGATAATTTCCAAGAAAACTAGTCTGTGGCAAATATTAAAGTTCACACAAATTTTAGAGATTCGCAAAATAAAAATCAAATTTAATATTTAAACATGTAAATGAAGTACTGCACCTCCAGGGACTCTCTATGAGATCAGAAGAAGAAAAAAATGGAGGGTATAAGGTAGGTAGTTCACCATGATGGCACAGAAGAAGAAGAAGAAGAAGAAGAAGAAGAAGAAGAAGAAGAAGAAGAAGGTGTGAAATGTACAATAAACGTTTCACTGAGTGCTAAGGTTCTTTTCCTTCCCTTTTTCAAATGAAATCATATACAGAAGTGCAAGATTTGTTAGTTAATTTCTATTTATTTCACTTTAGGTTCTATTTACACATACATAACATCATGTCAGCTGGATGAAACCTTTGACTCATATTACACATTACTTGTGTTCAAAATACTTCATTTATTCACAAAAGAACTCAATTGCTGATATCCTTAATGAAATCAAGAATTCCATTTGTCTTACTTTATAGGGTTTATAATCAGCATATCTGATGTACTGTGATGAATTTGAACCAAACTGATGTACAGTAGAAGTCCGCTAGAGCGAGTACGACATATAACGAGAACTCCGTTATAATGACAATTTGTGTCTGTCCCTTCAAAATTCTGATATTAAACTGTGTATTATCCTTCATTTATAGCGAGAGGCCTATCAATGACACATTCGTTATTACAAGCGATTAAGTGCACAGAATTTTTTCCCTTACCTATATTTATGCCCCCTAGCAATTATGTTGCAAGCGATCGATCACATTCGGTATCGTTTCCTCACTATGTCCTCCACTAGCAAGTTCTCTCGTCAACATTCGAAGGCGATGTCGAAGTCTGGTAGTAATACCCATCGACTGCTGTTCCGTAAAGAAAACTTGAAATGAAAGACAACTTTTATTCGTAATAAATGCGTAAATTACGTGTCCAATAACAGTTGTTAACTCATTAAAAATAAAGGCTGAATGAACGATCGCTTAATTTTAATGCTAAATACTGCAATAAAGTAAGAATGTGATACACCTCAAGAGATGGCAGAGTGTATCATTGATATCAGAGGTTAGTTTATGTTTTCTCGCGTCTGTTAAATTACGGAAAGGCTATTATCATGTAAATTTATAGCGAGAAGGTTATAATTTCTCTACTGGCACTTGAAGTATATTTTCATCACACGTATAGTACAGTTAAGTTAGAATAGGTGACGCTATCTGAATAAGAAAACTGAAACGTTTGCCACAAAATACGATCGATCATGTTCGGTACGATATAGTTTTCTTGCTATGTGTATTTGCGAGCTCTCTCGTCGATATTCGAAGGCGATGTTAGAGTTGATTTGTAATACCCGTTGACTGCTGTTCTCTAAAGAAAATTCGGAATGAAAGAGGGTAACACATTTTTGTAATAAATGCATAAATAACTAGGCCGAGAGCAGTTGTTAACTCGTTAAAAATAAAGGCTGAGGTAAATGATCTCTTAATTTTAATGTTATATACTGAAATTAAGTAAAAATGTGATACCCCTCAAGATAAGGCAGAGTACATCACTGATTTCAGAGGATAGTTTATATTTTCTCACGTCTAACAAAATTTCGGAAAGTCTTGCATGCATTTGAAATAAGTTTTCATCTCTCTCTCTCTAAACAACCACCTCTTTAATATACATCGCTAGCCGCAGCAACCGGTTTTACAGTGCTTCTGTGTAACGTCGCTGGATCTTGGGGAAATATTGAAGATAGAATGACATTCTATTAGCCTCTACAAAAACATTTCTCAAATCTGCAGAATGCCATGAAAACATGCGAACCTTCAAATTCTTAGAAAGGCCACGGCTACTCAGTAGCAGAGTTATAACGCATCTACTGTACCTGACGCTTAGTAAAATTAAGTTTTATAGACAGCAGAAATATTTTCACTATGCTTCATCGTATTGTAAAGATACATGGAACAGGTATTGCTGGCAAATTTTCAACGGGTTCTCCTCAATATTATGATGCCAATTTTACGTTAATGGTTATTAAACACTTGGAAACGTAGAATAATTTTGCAGCCACAAGAAGATACGGCATAGGCCTAACAAATATTCAGCATCAGCGTGAAGACAAAGATAGCTTAAAATTGCATACTCTACAAAAAATGCATTCAGTGGCCTGCAATAAGGACGCTTTAAAGAAGTCGATGATGAAATTGTGAGATATGTGCACAAAAAACGCAAGGACGGAATGGCCATACCGCGGAGCAATAAACTCGTTCGTCGACCTTCAACGTCCGTGATTAGGCCTATACATCGCTAGCCACTGAAGTTGGCCGAACCCAGCAAGCGAGACGGGCATGTAAGTAACAGAGTTTTATAGTAAGCAAAAATATTTCCCGACGGATCGTCGTATTGTAGAGACGCGTAGAATTATTGCTGGAAAATTTTCAGCGGGTTCTCTTCGATATTATGATGCCAATTTTAAGTTAATGGTTATTAAATCCACAGAAATAAAAGAAAAAATTGTGCAGCCACAAAAAAAAGAGAGAGAGAAAATACGGCATAACTAAAGCCAATGTTCGGCGTCTAAAAATAGTATTAAATGCGTACTGTACAAGAAAAACATTCATATGAGTTTACAAAGCACTTTTTAAGCCTGATTTAAATTTTTGAAGGAATAAGTGGGGGTCGTCTTGGATTCGGAGAAATACGGTACTATAATTTAAACATACACTTTCACCTAGTACCGGAATTCGAAAAACAACAAGTAATCCATAGCGTGGATATTATCCACGAAAACAAAAGTTTTGACAAAACTGATTGCCGTTCAATCCTATTTTAATGTGTATAGGGGTTTTCCCTACTTTTACAAAAAATTGGATACAACGACAATTCGCTATGGCGAGTATATTTTTCGCTGTTGTGAATTCTCGCTAAAACATACTTCTTCTATATTTTTAAAGCCACTTTAATATTACTTCTTTTTACCTGCTTAATTCATGTACCAAACCTGAATTCTTAGCCTATACTTTGTGTTCTAGAAGAATATCAATTATATGATAAAGGAAATTATATTTTACAGAGAAGCAAAATGTTGTCTTGAGCGAGATGAGGCAGAGGAATGCTGCTACTTCAATTTGATCATCTTGATTCTATAGTCTGACTCATCCTTATTCAATCAGGAATTCCCAAAAAGTGATGAAAAGTGAATATCTAGCTACAGTAATACATCCTTAGCTCATTCTGACAGTGATTGTGAGTAGAGGATTAAAAAATCAAATGCTTCTTCCATTCAAATAAAATATTTCAGTCAAAAAAACTTACAAAAGTTTTATATATTACTCCTTAATGCAAGAAAATGCAGCAGGAGTATGGTTTAACAATGGGATATATTGCATTTATTTAATATTTATAATTATCTTTAACTTGTACGAACCAGTATATCTGGTTTACTTCGCCATTTTTGTCTTTCCAATCTATTGCTTTCCACCCAGATTTTGTAATTGGTACAATTTATTTACCAACTCCATCTTAACATTGCACCAGAATCAAAAGTCCAGTTCTAGACACTAAATAATTGAAACAAGTAAAATAATTCCAAATAGTAGTAATAGGTAATCAAATTTTTATGAAATAATATTAATATATTACCTAAATGAGTATTAACTTCTTCCAGTGCTGCCTTGCCTTTCCCCATGATATCTACTTCATACCACGGTTCAGGTACAATGCCAAGATTGAAGCTTTTAATTGGTTCCAGGTATCGACACTGAGTCATGCGATCATGAAGTATTGCTACCAACTGGAAGAAAATAAAACTTGCTATTAACAGTAATTCACTAAGGAATAATAAATTTCCATAATTTTCCCTGAAATAAAAGTCAACTAAATAAAACTACAAAAAGAAGTCTTCTTCTAATTACAACCATACAAAAACTACCATTGTATAAGCAAATAACTTCTGCTGTCAAACAACCCCCACACTCTATTATAGGAAGGGAATATTTTAAGCTTCTTTTATATTTGTATAGTTATGTTAAATATTTACAATTACAACAGTAAATACTACTATATAATAAATAATTATGAAACAACTCATCGCATCACTTTCTTCATAATATAGTCCAGCAGCACTTCAAAATATACTGATACCTGGTCTGCATTACTAATCTGTGCGAGCAAATATGAATATCTCTGGTGCAAACCGATAACAAATCTGTAAAACAATAATTTCTTCATAACTAGTTGGGAGACGACATGAAATGTTAATTCTCCTATAAAAACTAGTTATTTCAATCAGAAACACGCATGACCCATCCATAGTTAGCCTTGCAACCCATAATTTTTAACAACTTGCTATTGCTACAGCTTTCAACCAACACATTTCACTTATGGCTACACAACCAAACTCTCTCTTTTCAGTCATATATTCACATATTCTGTTTTTAACTTCTGGAAACTTCACCTTTTGTCTGCAAAACCCTTGAGAGTTACTATTTCTCTGTTCAAGACGAAGTTTAGTTTCCCTTCAATCACATTTGCAACTCTTGTCTACATCGTACTTTCTTTCCACAGTACAATTACCAATTTGCTCTCTCTCTTCAATAATGTGGAGCTTTTCTTTAGCTAAGAACGACTTATAACGAGAACTCACAGCAACCATCCTAAACATGTGCTAAACCGAAACCATCCAAATGATGCAATATGTACTGTATATGGTACACTTCTTGCTTGTGGTAGGAACAGAGTTGTGAACAGAGTGGGCAGCAAAATGCCAACTTCCAGATTTCTGTTATATCACAAGCACTGTACCAACCTTGACACAAATAATATCCATACCAACTTTTTTACCGCCGAACCTCGAATTAGTTGCTTCTACATTAGAGGAATTTTTAGTCTACTATATTTTACAAAATAGAACAGGAATAGTAGACTCCAGATTGCTCAACTTAGGGCAGGAAAAAAAAAAAGTCTGAATTTAGACCTGCTGAGCCTCATCAACAGGAGATTAGGCATATACCTAAGAAGTTACAAGCTACCAAATAAAAGAGGAATGTAACTCAACTCCAAAATTTATTTAAAATATAAACCAATGAAATGAAATGGTGTATGGCTTTCAGTGCCGGGAGTGTCCGAAGACATGTTCGGCTCGCCAGATGCAGGTCTTTTGATTTGACAATCGTAGGCGACCTGCACGTCGTGATGAGGATGAAATGATCATGAAGACGACACATACACCCAGCCCCCGTGTGAGCAAAATTAACCAATTATGGTTAAAATTCCCGACCCTGCCGGGAATCAGACCTGGGACCCCTGTGACCAAAGGCAAGCACGCTAACCATTTAGCCATGAAGCCGGACATAAACCAATGAGAGAGGTAAAACATATATATAATGAAAAACAAGGGAATAGAGAAAAATTATATAAGTAGATAATCAAGCATGGAATTTTACTGAATCACTCAGTCAGATATGAGCCTCACAAATAAGGCAGGGATTGCAGCAACAACTTCGTACACCACCACATGGTAACCAAAATGTGATTACCATAACACTCCAAGAATAATTTAAGCAAATATCTGAAGAGATTTTTATATTATTACCAATGACCATAAACAGTAATTTGCTATTCCCAGCGTATAACTGCACGTCAACACTGTAACATGCTCCTTACTCATCTTGCATTAAGTTCTATCTTTGCAGCAAGGTTGTTTTTTCTTTTTCTAATTTTTTTCTTTTCCTTTCTTTATTTTTTGAGCGAGTGAAATAGTGATTGTGGGTTTAACAAGATGTGAGAGATTACAAGAAAGGAAAAGACTGAAAATAGTACTGAAGAGTAGAATACCCGAGTGGTTAATATGATGTGAGGGAATAGAAGAAGGAAAGACTTAAATGTTGGAAGAGTAGAATACCTGAATGTCAAGGAGAAATTTGTAGTATAGAATCACTATTTTTTCACTATTAATGGAAGATATGCACTTCAGTGGACAGCACTACGGTTAGGACAGTCATGACTGACACAGTTCAGAATTTACTGCCTGCAGTGAGGTGGCAGACCTGTCAGTCACTCATCCAGGCACTGACCGCACCCAATGTTGTGATCAAGTGCAACTGGGTTCCTCACAGTCCGTTGACACTGTATGGATATTCACGAGTGTAAGGTGTTATTACAGACTTTTAATCTGGAAATCTGGAAGAGCAGCTGTGAATTCATCATTTTGCGAGTGCACCACCTCGGCTGATCCTAACTTCCAGTGTTTTGGGTTACTTGGCTGGGCTTTGAAGTGAGAATGGTCTTACACCAACTACACCTGACTTTAGTCTATCCATTTCCTTTTTCTTATTTTCTAACTAGTCACAACAATTCACACTTTTAACATTCCACTCCAGAACGTCAGTATTCATCTTCCTGTTGACTGCTCCCACTCGTGTAGTCCCCACTTGGAGATCCGAATGGGGGACTAATTTTACCTCCGGAATATTTTACCCAGGAGGAAGTCATCATCAGTACATCATTCATTCATGCAGAAAGAGCTGCATGTCATCGGGAGTTATTTATGGCTGTCGTTTTGCATTGCTTTCAGCCGTGTAGCAGTATCAACACAGCTAGGCCATGTCAAATATTAATACAAGGTCATATCAATCAATCGTCCAAGTTGCCACCCTTGTAATTTCTGAAAGGCTCCTACCCCCCCTATCGATGAACCATTCATTAGTCAGGTCTCTCGACAGATACCAATCCAATGGCTCGGCTATTGCTTCATTGGGACACACAAGCCTCCCCACTGCGGTAAGATATGGTTCACAGGGGAGATATTCATTACATCACATATTTGTACAGGTGGAAAATTACGCTGACAGGTTGAAAAGGTTAATGAAAGCCATGAATTAATTAATTAATTAAAGTGAAATGATTTAACAAGAACAGAAGAATCATTTAACTTACTTACATTCAGAACTAGATGTCTGTGTTACATGAAAGGCAGTTGTGATACCTTTATAGATAGAAACAAAATGTGGTGTTACGTAACAATTTGTATAGCTGTGAAATTTAAAGTTTTTTTAAAGTTCATATTTCATTATATTTTTAACTAGCTGATGTACCCGTGCTTTGCTACAGAATTCTACATTGTATATGGAATTCTAGTGTACAGGTTGTGAGCAAGATTGTATTAAATTGCATAGCTCTTAACGTTACCTAGAAACACAACGGGGAAGTCACCAAACATCTTTTCTCATATGAAGACTGAATTAGAGAATGTTCACTGTAATGGTAGGCCCCCTTGCCTACCATCAGTCACAATCAGTTTGAGGCTTTTTCATTATACAGTAAAGGTAGGCACTCTCCACCTGCCTTTTTGCATCCTCACAAAGACTGTCTTAGTGGTTTTCCCAACTGAAATGAACATACATTACAATGACGTCAGTAGGAATGGCGCGATTAAAAGCAATGCTTTCAAATTAAATACTCGATCAAATGAAAAACCACACATTTTCTCACTTTTAACAAACATGACTACACTGCCGATCTAACAGTCCAAAGTTCCAGAGCTGGAATGACCAAGTTACAGACAGCCATGATTCGGAAACACACTTCGCCTTTTTCCAGCGTTAAGAGGGTCGAATAGTGGAGACTCCCAGGGCAAAAACTATGCCCTTTTACTAATCTGCTTCCTAGGAGTACCCGATGAGTCGGAAAATATCAATTCACTATGCTGGCGGCGGGAAAATCCATCTGCCTTGGAGGCAAATTTATCCTCCAAGCCAGAGGAGAACCCCCCCCCCCCCTCTTCACTGATAATTTAGAATAAAATGAATGTAGAATTTAATAAAAGTGAAGAGGAAGAAGCTTTTCTTAAGAAACGGCTCTTTTCAGGGTTGAATTTTGAGTTATATAGTGAATTGTGGTGCTATAATTTGGAATAGGCCTAAATTGTTATTCTAGGCACTATTACTATTACTACTACTACTGCTACTATGTCAGCCTCTCCCTTAAGTAAACACACTGCTCATTCAAAACAGCACCTCAGATTGTTGTTGTTTGAGTCATCAGTCCATAGACTGATTTGATGCAGCCCTCCATGCCACCCTATCCTGTGCT
Organism: Anabrus simplex; assembly: GCF_040414725.1. Classification (NCBI taxonomy): domain Eukaryota; kingdom Metazoa; phylum Arthropoda; class Insecta; order Orthoptera; family Tettigoniidae; genus Anabrus; species Anabrus simplex. The sequence goes on along the minus strand of NC_090267.1, from coordinate 385,651,631 downwards.
AACCTTCTTTCTACGTAACTATTGCATCCTACATCTGCTCTAATCTGCCTGTCATATTCATACCTTGGTCTACCCCTACTGTTCTTACCACCTACACTTCCTTCAAAAACCAACTGAACAAGTCCTGGGTGTCTTAAGATGTGTCTTATCATTCTATCTCTTCTTCTCGTCAAATTTAGCCAAATCGATCTCCTCTCCCCAATTCGGTATCTCTTCATTCGTGATTCGATCTATCCATCGCACCTTCAGCATTCTTCTGTAACACATTTCAAAAGCTTCTATTCTCTTTCTTTCTGAGTTAGTTATCGTCCATGTTTCACTTCCATATAATGCCACACTCCACATGAAAGTCTTCAAAAACATCTTTCTAATTCCTATATCAATGTTTGAAGTGAGCAAATTTCTTTTCTTAAGAAAGCTCTTCCTTGCTTGCGCTAATCTGCATTTTATGTCCTCCTTACTTCTGCCATCGTTAGTTATTTTACTACCCAAGTAACAATATTCATTTACTTCCTTTAAGACTTCATTTCCTAATTTAATATTTCCTACATCACCTGCCTTCATTCGGATGCACTTCATTACTTTTGTTTTGGACTTATTTATTTTCATCTTGTACTCCTTACCCAAGACTTTGTCCATACCATTCAGCAACTTCGAGATCTTCTGCAGTCTCAGATAAAATAACAATATAATCGACAAATCTCAAGGTTTTGATTTCCTCTCCTTGGATTGTGATTCCCTTTCCAAATTCCTCTTTGATTTCCTTTACTGCCTGTTCTATGTAAACACTGAAAAGGAGGGGCGACAAACTGCAGCCTTGCCTCACTCCTTTCTGGATTGCTACTTCTTTTTCAAAGCCCTCGATTCTTATCACTGCAGACTGATTTTTATACAGATTGTAGATAATTTGTCGTTCTCGGTATCTGATCCCAATCACCTTCAGAATCTTCAATAGCTTGGTCCAATCAACATTATCGAATGCCTTTTCTAGATCTACAAACGCCATGTACGTGGGCTTGTCCTTCTTGATTCGATCCTCTATGATCAGACGTAAAGTCGGAATTGCTTCACGTGTTCCTACATTTCTTCCGAAGCCAAACTGATCTTCTCCCAACTCAGCTTCCACTTGTTTTTCCATCCTTCTGTAAATAATACATGTTAAAATTTTGCAGGCATGAGATACTAAACTAATGGTGCAGTAGTACATCATTCATACAGAGAGAGCTGCATGTCCTCGGGAGTTAGTTACGGCTGTAGTTTCCCGTTGCTTTCAGCTGTGTAGCAGTATCAACACAGCTAAGCCATGTTGAGTATTATTACAAGGCCATATCAGTCAATCATCCAGACTGCCGCCCTTGCAACTTCCGAAAGGCTGCCACCCCCCTTTCGATGAACCATTCCTTAGTCTGGTCTCTCAACAGATACCCATCCGATATGGTTGCACCTGCGGCTCGGCTATCTGCTTCATTGGGACACGCAAGCCTCCCCACTGCGGCAAGGTCACATGGTTCGCAGGGGAGGCACTTCAGATTACGGATCGAATAACTGGAATACTATGAAGAACCAGTGTGTTACGTACCAGCTGTATCAGAAAATGTATGAACCAGAGGAACTGCATGCTAAAGAAGAAATTTTTTGAACTCCCTGGCTATTTCCCGCCAATATTCAGTCAGGCTATTATACTCGGTACGCAGCAGTAATCCCATCTATCAGAGTTGAGAGGCAGCATAAGAGACAATTAACATCACAACAAACAATGGTCAACGTAATGTTGTTGATGTGCCGTCCTGACAATGTCCAACAGCATTTCAGCACGATTTTAACGAGCATTACGGGAATATTTCATTTTATTTACGTTGGTCAATGTGGAAACACCATCTAGCAGTTCTGCGTCAGCTGTGTCATCCAGTGGCTTGCATACTGCTAACACCACTCAAGTACATTTGGTGTTTGATGATCTGACTACAGAATCAACACTTACCAGTTCCCGTTTTGCAATTGAAATTGAATCAGCCGTGATGAAACTAACAAGTCTATGAATATCAAAACAAGAAAGAGTCTGGATGATGAGCATATTCCAGATGCTAAGAATTTAGAGACTAATTTATTTTTCAGATCCTAGATTTTAATGTTAATTGTGTGTTTGTACATTAGTTTTCATGTCAATTGTCTGTTTTTACATTTGTTTAGTTATTAGATGTATTACATTAAGGCTGAAGATGGCCAGCCAGGCCCAAACTAGTCCCTAGTTTAGTAATATAATTCAATAATATTGCATAATATAGTATTGAAAAAGGTGGACCATACAACATTAATTTAATAATTATTATTGTAGCTTCAATCAGGACATTACCGAGGTATTGGAAGTGGTTAACTTCTTGCAATTTCTGTCTGTCTGCTGTGATATTTGCTCCTGACTTCTGTCTGCTGACTGTCATAACTACCGTATTACGTGAATAATCCCAGTATATATATATATTTTTTTTATTCGAGGCACGAAATTGGGGTGCGGGTTTTATTTGCGTCAAGGTTGCCAACACGCTCCTGGATCACCTAGTTTTCGATGCTGAGTATACAGTTATGCTTTGTGCAACCGTAGATGGAAGAAAACTGTCCCCATATGTCATATTTAAACAGAAAACAATTCAGAGATTTAATTCTAAACTGACTTTACATTTTTAAATAGTACCGTATTTTACAGAGCAATTTAAATTCAAAATTTCTCCACGTCACGATAGAACGCGTCTTCCGGAACTTGCAGGGGTAGCTTTCCGCACTTTCACTCACTTCGGTGTGTTTCACAGTTGAAAATAGAGTGAAATCGTAATTCTTTTGTATTCAGCATTTTAAGGAAAGCCACAATATCATATAGCAGGCAGTACGCGGAAAAGCAGAATCCACAAAAACTGGTGAGGGTTGGCATTTCTGAATTACAGGATGGCTGTTAATTCGAAATCACATAATTGGAAGTCCGATGTGATGCATTTGTTTCCTTGAATGGCCTGTTCGACCCGGGCAATGTTGGCTGGTGTTGACAATATCACATTTCTTCCAGAACTGGTTCCCTTCTCCACCCAGTTGTAAAATGTTTTCCTTGATGGAGCATGTTCTCCGCATACTGCCACCAAGCGCCGATGAATTTCTGCAGTGGTCATGCCTTCTTTCCATAGGAACCAGCACTGTCCCTGAGGGTTGCTTTCCATGTTGTCTGCTCCTACGCTGACAGTGTTCTTATGAAATGGCTATGACGAGTGCATTCGTTGGCGTGTGCTGCTACTAAACGGTGGAACAAGACACTAGTTACACGTCACCACCTTCAAAAGTGAAATGTGAAACATACCCGGACGTACAAAAAATAAAGTGTAAAACAATATAGTACGCCCCTCGTAAAATCAGCAGTGCTACACTGTGCAATATCTCATTACAAAAATGAGAAAATAACTCGCCTGTAAACAACACTGTCAGCTGAGCTTGCTTTTCTTCTTGGCTTGTCGTGTTCTTCAGACATTTCTACTGTATTACAGCCTCTAACAATGAAAGAGAACTAAATTGAAGGTTTCCATTACTCAATGTTGTACTTTATTTCTGCTTGTCTCACTGGTACTGCACTCGATGAATGCAATTAAGATAATAGAATGTACCATTTAAGTGACTGAAACCTATTTGGGATATGATGTCTTCCACCGAAAATAAACCTTCGGAAGTGGAATTCGGAATGTATCATCAGATTCAGATATGTATTCTTTAATCAGATCCATTACAGTTCAGATTTTTAAAAATATTACAGGTGTAGAAGGATTTATCTTTTTTCCTTTCCTGGATGCTCACATTTATGGCTTAAAATTACAAGTTACGTCAAGGAAATAAATTTTAAAACCAGTTATGCTTTAGATTATTCCAGGATAAATAAAAACTTAACCAAACTCAGTGCAAACTACCACGATAGCATATCTCTCTGTAGATGTGAGGTATTGCACTGACAGTTTTGCACTAACAAACAGATGTAAGGTATTGTTATTTCTTAATTATCTCTGTCAGTTGTTGATGAACTAATTAATGTTTTTTTCCATAAGAAGCAACATAATTCTATATAAAAATCAGAAAATCACAAATAATATTGATACGAGGTACTGCATTGAAACCGTAGATATGTAAATTTAACCACTTTACTTACACTAATCAATTCCATACTACATTCAAAAGTACACATTAGCAAATTAATATTGGTCAGAAAATCTTCAATAAATGCATAAAGAGCACAGTATTAACATAGCAATTTCTATAATAAAAATAGCATTTAAGTACTTGTCAACATACAAATGATTGTTTCATTCTCCATATACAAGATTTATCACTAAATGATACACAAAAAGAATAACATTAACAGGATTCCAAGGTGAATTAAAATAAAGTCAATACATAAACAACATTTCACTTACCATTTTTAAAAATCTGTAAGTCATTCTCCGATGTGAGCAGGGGGGGGGAATCAAAAATTAAAGAGACAACAAGAAATATAGTATAATCACTGATAAGAGACAAAATGGTCATGTAAAAATTTTGTAATATGTATTAATGGGCTTCTGTAGCAAATTTCAATAATCACCAGTAATCTTAAATTTTAAACAAATTTCTGTGAATTACGTTCCCCAATTCCTGTCGGAGAATAAAGAATGTTTTGCAACTGACATCTTGCAAAAAGATATGAAAGACTGGAACTAACTGGAGTCCACCATATGCGAAACGACCAATAACCTCGGACAACCTCGAAGGAAGAGACAACATAGATGATAGAATACTGAATGCGATCTTGTAGTTGATGAGCGCGCCGCAGCCTGGACAAAGTGGTACTCGACTAAACGAAAGGAAGACTGGGAAAATTTCAGAATGATGTGGAAAATGTTGAATAAGATCATCAGACATGTGAAAAGATCTTACAATCGACTTGATACTTCTAGAAACTTCTATGGTTATATTATTAGAAGACCCCTGGTTGGTCACGGTTCACTTCTGAGAAAGCAGAGTAAAAAAAATGTTCAATTTAACAGCAGTCTGTCCCTTTCATAGACCAGGAATCCAAAAGAAGATGACCGTCGTCATCATCATCATCATTTATTATTTCAACATTCAAGCAGTAAGATTCTTTCGCACAGCTCAAATATGGTGGTGGTAATTATTATAATTACGAAGAAGGTGAATAAGCAATTGTATGTAAATCTCATCATTATTTGACTTTTAGTCAATGCATATAAGCATGAAACATTACTATATTTTGTGGTGTGAAAACAGGAAATGACAAAAAACAATCTTCAGCTACATTAGATAAAGGGAATGTTACATCATAATTCTTAAATTCTTCAGTGATAAAAGGTTCATGCCCTAATTATGCAACGATTTTGCAATTTAAAAATTATAAATATAGGTCATTGTATTGACTAGGTGGACAAATATATTACCTGTTTCTATTCCATTCTTCCCGATAGTGTAACAATTATGTGTGTCAACAAAATCCTTTACTTCCCTTCTTATTAGAGTGACGAGAATGTTGTTTCGGATGACTGATGACAATGAGATTTTGTCAATCAAAACAACTATCATTGTATAACCTTCACATAAGAGAGAAAGAGGCGCAGCAACCCCAAAGAGTGTAGTGAAATGTTACAACACTACTCCACATATACAATTGCATAATGAATATGAAACAGATCACAGAATAAACATATAACTCAAAAAAAGTAAAGTAGATTTAAAATGTACTAATATTTCTACCTTATCTTCTAACGTAGAGCTGATTGCCAGGCCATCCTGTTCCCACAGAACCAAGTACCTGATCGAGACCTCAAGTCTTGTGATATGACTTAAGCCCACTGAATGGCAGATTGACACAGCATTACTAGAGAAGGCAGTGGAGAAATTCAACCTAAAAAGAGGATTTCAAAACAAAATGAAAAAGAATATCCAAAAGTATCACACAAAGTACCGGTATTTTCTAAAAAGATTTTTTTTAATTTGCTTTATGTCGCACCGACACAGACAGGTCATATGGCGACAGTGGGATAGGAGTTGGAAGAAAGTGACCGTGGCCTTAATTAAAGTACAGCCCAGTATTTGCCTGGCGTGAAAACAGGAAACGACACAAAACAATCTTCACTACAATAGATAAAGGGACGAAATATATATATTATCTAAACAATCAGAATGTTACATCATAACCCTTACGTGATAAAAGATTCATGTGTTAAAATATTCTCTTTTAAAAAACAACATGGTAGTTAGATGAGCTGAAAAATAAATTTTAATTTGTCCTCAGTCTGTAAAATCTTGTAGAAGTGTAGCTGAAGGTGGCCCAAAAGAGGTCGAAACATGCCCTAATTATGTAAAGATTTTGCAATTTAAAATTATAAATAAATGTAATTGTATTGACTAGGTTAACAAATATATTACCTGTTTCTATGCCATTCTTCTAGATAGTATAACAACACTTCAGAAATAATTCTGTAAGCTACTGGCTGTAAGGAAAAGCCTTTAATTGTTGGGGTCTGTCTTATCCCCTTTTTTTGCACAAGGAGTGGATTATGGCTTGTTTCCAATCATACAGTATTGTTCCTTTTTCCCAGCAATTTATGGTAACTTTGTATAAAGCTTCAGCTACCAATTTACCACAGAGTTTCTACATTTCAGTTATTGTTGTTGTTATTGTTTTTGTTGTTAATATTTCACCATTCTTATACTAATTTCCAGATGAAATGGACGAAAGTAAAATCTGCATTTCCCAGGGTATATGCTTTATTGTACATTCCTACCTACAAAATTTCATAAGTGGGTTTCCTACCTACAAAATTTCAGAAGTGGATTTCTTTATCCTCCCGATGGTATAACCCACCTTGCCAAAGGCAAAATACATTTTGCCAGGTGTTTTGGAAGGTTGCATGTTCAAATTATCCTTAGAGTTATGCCGGCGGGAGCATATGCTCCTTGTAGGGCCACCCAAACTGGACAGATCTAAGGTGATGATCCAGACTAACAGTGATACCCTGGTCCTCCAGGTTGGGGATTGGACCTGAGATTAACACCCTCTTCCCGTTTAAAAAAAAAACTGAAGTTACAAAAATCCAAACAGCAGAAGCTGAACGGATTAACCAATTATGACATGGCATGTATCCTGGACAACGAATGGTAAATACAAAATTGAAAACTCATCCCCAAATTGGTACCTGGAATGTTTGATCTCTACGTACCCCAGGATCTCTTTAAGAAGTTAATAGATCAGCATAGAAAGCTCAACAAAAGCATCATCGCCATCCAAGAAATTTTATGAATACGGAGTGGTGTATTGGAAAAGAAATAGGTTACTATGTTCTATAGTTATGATGACAGCAAACATGAGTTTCTTGTTCATAAAGATCTGAAACACTTGGTGAATAACTTCACGCCCATAAACCCAAGGCAGTCAGTAATTAGAATTAAAGGAAGATTCTTTAATTACAGTGTGATTAATGGACATGCACCAACAGAAGAATCTAGTGAAGACCTAAAAGATGAGTTCTATGATGTCGTTGAAACAGGTTAGGCCTATGATAAATGCCCAAGGAATAATACCAAGTTCGTACTTGACGATTTTAATGCACAACTTGGAAGAGAGGACATGTTCAAGCCCATAATTGGAGCCCATAGTAAGCATGGATCTACCAATGACAATGGAATAAGGCTGGTCTGTTTTGCAGCCTCCCAGAATATGGTAGTGGGGTCTACCAGATTTCCTCATACAGACACAAGGAAGTCACCTGATGGTAGAACTATCAATCAAATTGATCATGTACTGATAGACCGGAGGCATAAATCAAACTTGATGGTTGTACAAACTCTTCGTGGACCTAATGCGGATTCACATAATTTTTTAGTGATGGTTAAGATAAGACTGAGGATATCAAATAGGGCCTACCCAAAAAGAAAGGCAAATTAGGAGAGAAAGGTACAATATTGCAGCCTTGAAATTAACAGAAACTTGCAAATTGTACTGCCAGAAAGAATCTCAGATCCTAGAACAAGGAACAATAAAAGACAGTAAGAATACAGAACAGTGATGGTTAACTATAAAACCAACTACAGAAAAATCAGATAAGGATGTACTAGGAATGGAAAGACAATTTAAAAGACCTACATGGTTTGATGAAGAGTGCAGGAGGGTTACTGAAGAGAAGAACATTGCATACCAAAAGACATTACAGACGAACTGTACAAGAAGATTACCGAAAAGAATGGAGGATTGAAAAGATGACACATCGCCGAAAGAAAAGGCAATGGACTAAGCTTGAAGTAGAATGTATAGAACTGTATAAGAAGCAGAATGAAACCAGAAAGTTCTACACAAAAGTGAACAGTGTTCAAAGACAATTTACTCCATTAACTAGCCTGATTAGAGATGAAGAAGGAAACATAACAAGTGAGAGTAAACAAGTACTGGAAAGATGGCGAAGGCACTTTAATGATTTACTAAACCAAGAGCTAGAACAAGCAGATGATGCTTCCCATGAGTGTGAACAAGGATTGGACTATGGAAAGTCACTGGTTAGTCCAGTGATAGAGGATGTTAGTTAGCATTACGGAAGCTGAATAATAATCCCCTGGAACTGACAGCATCCCAGCAGAATTACTAAAATGTGGAGGAACAACATTAGAGTAGTCCTTGTTTAAAATTATTACTCTCATATGGGAACAGGAGAGAGTACCAGACAAGTAGAATGAAGGAATAATATGTCCCATACACAAAAAATGGCAACTGAAAGGAGTGCAGAAACTACCACGGAATCACCCTTTTGAATCTGGGGTACAGGGTGCTATCTAACATCATTTTTGATCGGTTACTACCACAGGTGGATAGAGAGATTGGAGATCGGATTCCAACGAGGAAAGTCAACAATAGATCAGTTATTCAACTTGCGCCAAATCTTGGAAAAGACTGCCAAATATAGAATTAAAATCTCTTTATTGACTTCAAGGCTGCATATGACAGCATCAAGAGACCAGCTGCACCGTACTCTACAGGAGATGGGAATACATGGAAAGCTGTTGAGAATGGTAAAAATGATGTCTGATGTAAGAAGCTGCATTCGCGTAAAAGGAAATTATTTGGACCATCTAGAAATTTTAAAAAAATGCGCTGGCATGCTTATTATTTAACATAGCACTTGAGAAGGTGATCAGCGATGCAGGTCTACAGACAAGGGGCACCATATTCTACAAGTTTGTGCAGATCTTGGCATATGCATATGATTTAGACATTATAGCAAGAACAATACCAGCACTGAAACAAGCCTTCACAGCTTACAGCAAGTAAGAAGAAAATACATGACCTGTGGGAAAGCCTATCAACCTAATATGTCGACTTTCAGTGTGGATGGGTATACATTTAAAATAGTAGATAGTTTCAAGTATCTTGGTTCCATAGTAACCTGCTTTAATGATGTCTCAACTGAAATTAAGATTAGGCTGGTCTCAGCAAATAAGGCATACTTTGCCTTGAGCAATTTATTCTGGTCAAGACTCCTCAGCCACTCAACAAAACTTACTATTTATAAAACTCTTGTTAGACCAGTTCTCACTTACGCCTCAGAATCATGGCCCCTGACGGAAACTGACGCAAGGCTGCTTGATGGATTTAAGAGGAAAGTTCTGAGTGGGGATAATTGGTTTCGTGTACGATGGAGAACAAGGTACAGTGCAGAATTGTACACTATATGCACACCAACGCTCCAGTTACAAAAATCACATGATCAGGAAGGATAAGATGGGCAGGTCATGTGGCAAAAATGGAGGAGTCTGAGGTGACAAGGAAGATTCTCTATGGGAACCCAGGAGGACAGAGGATGAGGGAGACGTCGAACAAGATGGTTCGATGGAGTGGAAGAAGATCTACGGGAGCTGGGATGTAAAAATTGGAGGAGGGCAGCATGTGACCATGATGGATGGAAGGAACTCGTTCGTTGGAAAGACCAAGGTTCACCCTGGACTGCAGCGCTACAGAAGACGTAGAAGAAGAACAGTGAAAATAAGACAGTCATCATTTAAAGAGACAAGCTCCCTCTGTGTATCAGTGGCAAAGTGTAAGCCTACAGAACTTAAAAGTTCAAACCTGACAGAGTTAGATTTTTGAAGGGTGGGACAAAATCAGTTTAGTACCCCGTGTCGCATAATGTCAGGATGTAAAGGATATCTGGTGATATTCAGTAATTAGCCAACTCATTAAAACTCAGAAATAGCTTGCCCAAGAAAGGTACAGTTTTTCTACCATTTGGCAGGTTAAGAAAAAACATAGAAATTTATATGCAAGCAGCATGTCAGATCTAAATGCTATACCGAGACCAAATGATCATTGTAACTACTACACAAAGGAAGTCGATCAATCAATCAATCAATCAATTGATGATCTGCAAGTAAGGCTGTCACTGACATGGCAGATTCCCCTATCAACTGTTTACCTAGCTTTTTCTTCAACGTTATTGAAGAACTTGAAAATTTTTCAAACATTTCCCTTGAAATACCTACTTTCTACATGACTACATTGCCAAGGGTGAAATCATATGCACACAAGTCATGACAAATAAAGCTATCTAGCAAAGTACGGCAATACCTATTTCTCCCTTTTTTGATTGATTTTTAGGCATTATTTGTCCTTCCATTTTTCATATATACTTTCATAAACAATACTGAGCCTATACTAGAATGAAAATTTTCTTTGTAGCAAGGGGTATTACTTTCTACTTTTAGAAGTATTATGGCTCTAAAATCTTAAATTTATGACAATTTTGTGTGGCTATTACAGCCAGGACATCTGGTATGGTCTAGTGGTTAGAACTGCCACTAAGGCCAAAAAAAGGCTCAATTTAAGGCAATAAGATAAAGGTAGTTGGATAGGACATATACTGAGAAGAGAATCTGCACACACAAAAAAAACAAAAAACAAAAAAAAGATTGTACAAGGGAAGATTAATGGAACGAGGGGTCGAGTATGAAGAAGAATCATAATGTTAACAGATTTAAAGAGGGGCCAAATTTATGCCCAGTTGCAACAAGAAGATCAGATAGAAGTACATGGAGGGCGCAGTTTAATTGATATCGGTCTAGAGACAGATACAATGATTATTATTATATATCCTTACTGAATTTGGTCTACATCGGAAAACTGTTAACCTTATTGCGGTCACTCTGAGAAACACAAAGTCTAAAGTTAGGTTCAGAAATGAAATCTCTGAACCATTTGAAAATCATACTGGTCTTCGACAGGGAGATGGATTATCCCCAGTGATGTTTAATTGTATGCTGGAAAAAATTATGCGTGAATGGAGTAAGGTATGTCATCCGACTGTTAAGATTGGAAGAAATATTTGACTAAATTGTCTTGCATTTGCTGTTGATCTGGCGCTATTAGCAAATAGTATGGAAGAAGCAAACTTTCAAGTAGAGGAACAAGGAAGATTAGCAGCAAAGATTGTGTTTGGGTTGAAAATATCTTTTGAGAAAAGAAAAATGATGCCATCCTTTAAAGTTGACACTTACATATTATATTAAATAATACAGTAGAACCTCGATAATTCGAAATCAGTTAATTCAAAATCTCGCCTAATTCAAAGCAGCTCTCATTCCTGGACACATGAGGTATAGTTTTGCATGTTATTTAAATCGTTTAATTCGAAATATGGATAATTCGTAATTCGAAGAACAATGTCGGTCCCGTTACCGAAATTCAGACTTTTAATTCAAAACTGCCTTTACATTCTGAAAAAAATTGTATTTTACAGAGTAATTTAAATTCAAAATTGCTACGTGTCATGAAAGAACGCATCTTCCGGAACGTGAAGGGGTAACTTTGCGCACTTTCGCCTACTTCGGCGTGTCTACAGTGTGCTTCAAATCTGTTGTGTTTGAGCGGAATTGTAATTATTTTGTATTCGGAGCTTTTAGGAACGCCATAATATCACGTAGCAGGCAGTGTGCGGAGAGGTAGAATCCGCAAACACTGGTGATGAGGACAGTTGGCGAAAAAACGTGGCTTATAGCCTACAATCGTACGCACCAAACAATATTGTCAATGCCAATGAAACTGCATTGTTTGTTTGTTTGTTTTATTTTTTTAAATGCTGTGGCCAAACGGACTTATAGTTTTAAAGGAGAGAATTGCCGGCCACGACATGTTCGGTGTTGCTATGAAGTACACAGTGCACACTGCACACAGAAGCGAGAGACTTCCTTCCCCTGTCATTGGAAAGTTCAAAAAGCCACGATGTTTTAAGGGTGTCGACACTTTCCATGCCAGTAGAAGGCATCTAAAATGCATACAGTACAGTAATCCAATGAATAAAGCTCTTGCACAAGGGAGCCAGTATAGATTTCTCCTCATCTTTGAATTATGTTTTCTTTCTTTTGATTTCATTGCGTGAGGTTATGTTTGCCGGTGAGTTATCCAAGTGCTTTATTTGAATACTGGAAGTGCACCTTGTTGGATACATTTTGGAAATAGTTTGTTTCCATGGCATTTGAGAGCTTTAAACTGTGAATCAAGGTTAATTGCATGCAGTAACAGGTCTTGGAATATATTGGGACGCTGCAAGGGTTGGCATTTCCGAAGTACGTGTTGGTGGTTAATTCAAAATCACGTAATTCGGAGTCCGAATTTTGCGCCCCAACAACTTCGAATTAACAAGGTTTTACTGTACTCAGAAAATTAAAGTTGTAAATAAATGTAAATCTTGGTGAAATTGTCACTTGGAATGCAAATGAAAAAGCATCCATAGATAATAGAACTCTAAAACTGTGACGAGCACAATAAATTATCTGGCCGAGTTAAAAAAAAACAGTCCTCTTTCAATTAATGCTAAATTTCGCCATTATAACTCCGTCATCAAACCTGAAGAAATGTATGCAAGTGAAACATTATTCAAACTAAATACCCAATCAACAACAAACAAACTGCAGAAAGCGGATAGAAGAATTCTACGGACAATTATTAATAAACAAAATCAGGTTGATGGCCAGTGGAGACTTTTACCCTATTCAGTAATCTATATATATATATCAAATAACTTGTCCTGACTGACTGACTGATTCATCATCGCCGAGCCAAAACTACTGGACATAAAGAAATGAAGTTTTGGGGATATATTCACATTAAGATGTAGGTGCTCGCTAAGAGAGGATTTTTTGATATTCCGTCGCTAAGGGGGTGAAAAGGAGGGTGAAATTTTAAAAAGAGTGTATCTATATCTCAAAACTTTAAAAGTTTACAGAATCTTCTTTCAAAATAAGGAAACACGTATTTTTTATTTTCAGAAAATCCCAATAGGAGGGGTGAAAAACGGTGAAAAAGGGGTTGAATGCCTTTAATCAGGATACTGGTACTTATATCTCAGAAACTGAAGATATTACAGACCTGAAAATTGGTACACTTGATATCTTTTAAAAATAAAGAAACACGTATTTTTTTGTTTTTGGAAAATCCAATTAATGGGAGGGGGAAAAGAGGGATGAATTATTGAAATGAGTGTATCAATATCTCAAAACTTTGAAAGTTTACAGATGTAAATATTGGTATTTAGAATTTTCGTTATAAATAAAGAAACACATATTTTTTTGTTTTCGGAAAATCCCAATAAGAGGGGTGAAAAGGGGTGAAAAATGGGTTGAATGCCGTTAATGACGGTAGTTATATCTCAGAAACTGAAAATATTACAGACCTGAAAATTGGTGTTTGGGATCTCCTTTAAAAATAAAGAAACACGTATTCTTTTGTTTTTGGAAAATCCAATTAATGGGGGGTTAAAGGGGGGTGATTTTGAAAATGAGTGTATCTATATTTCAAAACTTTAAAGTTTAGAGATGTAAAAATTAGTATTTAGAATCTCCTTTAAAAATAAAGAAACACGTATTTTTTTGTTTTCGGAAAATCCCAATAGGAAGGGTGGAAAATGGGTTGAATGCCTTTATTGAGGCTACTTATATTTCAGAACCTGAAGATATTACAGACCTAAAAATTGGTATTTGGGATCTACTTTAAAAGTAAAGAAACAGGTATTTTTTAGTTCTTGGAAAATCCAAATAATGAGGGGGGGGGGGGTGAAAAGGGAGGTGAATTTTAAAAATTAGTGTATCTACATCTTAAAACTTTAAAAGTTTACAGATGTAAAAATTGGTATTTAGAATCTCCTTTAAAAATAAATAAACATGTATTTTTTTGTTTTCGGAAAATCCTAATAGGAGGGGTGAAAAGGGGTTGAATGCCTTTAATGAGGATACTTATATCTCAGAAACTGACGATATTAAAGACCTGAAAAAAAGGTATTTGGGATCTCCTTTAAAAGTAAAGAAACATGTACTTTTTGTTTTTGGAAAATCCAAAGAGTGGAGGGTTGAAAGGGGGATGAATTTTTAAAATGAGTGTATCTATATCTCAAAACTTTCAAAGTTTACAGATGTTAAAATTTGTACTTAGAATCTACTTTCAAAATAAAGAAACATGTATTTTTTTTGTTTTCGGAAAATCCCATAAGAAGGGGTGAAAAGGGGTGAAAAATAGTTTAATGCCTTTAATAAGGATCCTTATTTCTCAGAAACTGAAGATGTTACAGACCTGAAAATCGGTATTTGGGATCTCCTTTATAAATAAAGAAACATGTATATTTTGTTTAAAAAAAATCCAAATAGTGGGGGGGGGGGGGGTGAAAGGGGGGTGTATTTAACAAATGAGTGTATCTATATCTCAAAACTTCAATAGTTTGCAGTTGTAAAAATTGATGTTTAGAATCTCCTTTAAAAATAAAAGAACACGTATTTTTTTTGTTTTCAGAAAATCCCAATAAGAGGAGTGAAAAGTGTGAATAAGGGGGTTGAATGTCTTTAATGAGCATACTTATATCTCAGAAACAGAAGATATTACAGACCAGACAGACAGTTAGTATATGGAATCTCCTTTAAAAATACAGAAACATTTATTTTATTGTTTTTGGATAATCTAAATAATGGGGGTTAAACAGGAGTGACAAATTGGGGTGAATTTTTAGAAAGACTACATCTACAGTATATCTCAGAAACATAAAATGTTGCAGACGTTTAAATTGGTATTTGGAATCTCCTGTTAAAGTAAGGAAACAGGTATTATCGGAAAATCCAATGAAGGTTGCCCGGGTAGGGGGGGGTGAAAAATTGAAAAATTTATTCAATTAATTGTATGAGGATACTTACATCTGATGAAAACTAAAGTTGTTACAGACGTGAAAATTGGTATTTAGATCTTCTTTCAAAATAAAACGACGCTTTTGGGGGGGGGGGGCGGAGAATAATTTTTGGGGGCGAGTGTGAAAAGGAGTTGAATTCGCTTCAAGACGACACATATCTCAAAAACTGAAGATAATCGGTATTTAGAAGATCCTTTACTATTAAAGAAACAAGTACTTTTTGCCGGAAAATTCACTTAAGCGGGGCGGGGAGTGTGAAAGTAAGTGAAAAAAGTGAATTACTTTTATGGGAATACTTATATCTCAAAACTGAAGGTAACACACGTGAACATTGGTATTTGGAATCTCCTTTAAACATAAAGGAACACGTTTTCTATTTTTGGGGGTGGAGGTAAATCAACTTAACCGCGGTGGGGTGAAAACGGAGGTGAGACCATTTGATTTTACTGTTCCTAATGTACTTATAAGGAGCCTCCGTGGCTCAGGCGGCAGCGCGCTGGCTTCTACCGCCGAGTTTCGTGGTTCAAATCCCGGTCACTCCATGTGAGATTTGTGCTGGTTAAAGCGGAGGCGGGACAGGTTTTTCTCCGGGTACTCCGGTTTTCCCCGTCATCATTCATTCCAGCAACACTCTCCAATATCATTTCATTTCATTTGTCATTCATTTAATCATTGCCCCAGTGGAGTGCGACAGGCTTCGGCAGGGCTTATTCATTCCACTCCTGACCCGGTTGAATGACTGGAAACAGGCTGTGGATTTTCAATGTACTTATTCTGATCATAAACCGATCGTTTTTAATCTCTCCTGGGTTCGTTTTCAAGAGCCATCTTTTCCTTTGGAGAACCTTCTTAAATTACAGTAGATTCTTCTGGCATATAAACAAAAATTTAAACATACTTGAAAAATAAACGATAGATATATGATTGACCTTGCAATTGTTCACCTCTGTAATAAGGTCAATAATGCACGGAAGTCTGTCATTCGAATCGCCAGAAGTCCTGCGCACTTGCATAAGGGCGACGATGGTGCTGGTCATACTGTCATCAATGACAACGGCAGCAGATGTAATTTACCGCCAAGTAGAAGTTCAGTACCGCCAAGGCACCCGAGACGACACCACGCCGGATCTCCTCAAGGATTTAATCCACATTAAAAATGCTTATAGGAAAAGATGGCAAAGATTTAGGGACTCCACTGACCGGGTGGAATACCTGGACCTATCCCGGGAAGTACGAAATCGATTGAGGAGAGAAGATTGAAAAATGGGGGGAACGTTGCCGTAATCACTCAGAAAACGAGTCAGATCGCGAATTTTGGTGAAATCTCTCAGAAAACGAGTCAGATCGCGAATATCGGTGGGTTATATATAAAGCGATAAGCATTCAATTATAAATTTCAGTATAATACCGTAGCGAAGCACGGGTATCTTGCTAGTTTACAATGAAAGTGAATCAATTATTGACACGATGAGAAAATGGAGAATTGCATTTTTTTGGACATGCATACAGTTTGCCAAATTTTAGACTACTAAACAGCTTTTTGATTTCTTTTAGAATAGTAAAACAAAAAAACATCAAAGAAAAGAAGAATAAATGATAATTTGTCATGTTATTCTCATCAATTTTATTCCAAAGAAATTAAATTTAAAGACTCACCTTGGACCAATTTCAATGAGTAAACTCCCATTCTGGGAACCTTCAAAATGAGGTTCTGTTGTAAGCTTGTCAGGTTCAAAGGGTGAACCAAGGATCCAACGTAATTTCTCCAAATCTGATTCTGATAACTTTGAATTTGTTTCAATGTTAAAACATAATTCTGTTTTCAATCCTGCCACTAATGGAAGCTCAGTTTTTAATTGCTTCAATTTTACTGAGGTAGCACCAGAACTAAGCCCTGGAGTACGATAGAACCATATGATCGCCATGGTCTGCCTGAAAATAAAGAAACAATGCAATAAACAATCAATTTTAAAAAACAGGAATAACAAATATTCATAGAGCAGAATCTCTATTATCCGTCCCTCGATTAACCGATCGTCGAATTATCCAACAGTCTCTCCATTTTATAAATAATCAATCATTCAAGTTAAAATTCTATGAGCCTGCTAGAATGTAATAAAGTTTTGTGCCTTTTGTAAAGATTAGGTATTAAGTGTTCAAGAATAGATACTGTGCAATGCTACAGTTACCATTACAACATTTGGTATTCTCATCTGTTGAGTGCTATTAAGAACAGTTTACTGGATGTAGCCAATCATTCACAAAAGTTTTAAGAAGTCAATTGCATGGTTAAGGTGCATCCACACTAAGATGCTTTTGTCAACTTGGTTAATAAACACTGTTAACCAACAACATTCATGAACAGTTTTTTACTGTTAAAAGACAAAACAGCATATTCGTAAACTTTTTGACCATGTTTATAAACAATATATCTTTTTGTGCGTTTTCGTTAACATTTGGGTTCACACATGCACGAAGACGCAATTAGAACAAGCAAATTCGTTGCATGGAATACGATGCTTTCACATTTCTTATAAAAATTTACTACCAAATTACAAACGAAAGTTCTAATATACAGTATTTTTAATTCTGTATTATATTCTTTTAGCTATGTTCTAATGCAGTTTCATTTCCAGCTTTGATCCTCGCTAAATAACCTATCCTTCCATTATCACTTGTTTATCATCAAAATAATCACTTTAGTCAGTCCATCGTTCCTTTTAATGTAGTGCTGTAGTAAAATGAATGTAAAATGAATATCTAACAAAACAAAAACAATAGTATTGAATAGGTGGAATAGAAAAATAAAAAATAAAAATCTGTATGCAAATTATAGCAAATTTCAATACGGTCTTACCAGAGATTATATGCCCTCTCCTTTACATTCTTACTACAATCTCTAAATACTCTCATAAGCATGTGCAGAGATGTACCTTTTATTTACAATCATATTTATGTGATTACCCCAATGAAGATCTTTCCTTATATTAACACCAAGGTATTTACAATGATCCCCAAAAGAAACTTTCACATCATCAACGCAGTATTATACAGATGTTGATTCCCACAGGGGCGAAACGCTGGCAACTGGGAGCGAGTTGGCTGGAAAATTTATTATGTCCAATAACGGATCATTTATATTGGTATTATCAACGCAGTAATTAAAAATGGGAGGACTTTTCCTATTTGTGAAACTCACAACCTGACTTTTAACTCCGTTTATCGTCATACCACTGCTTTCTGTCCACATTACATTATCGAGGTCGTTTTGCAGTTGCTCACAATCTTGTAACTTATTTATTACTCTGTAGAGAATAATATCATCTGCAAAAAGCCTTATCTCTGATTCCACTTCTTTACTCATATCACTGATATATATAAGAAAACATTAAGGTCCAATAATACTGCCTTGAGGAATTCCCCTCTTAATTATCACAGGGTCAGATAAAGATTCGCCTACTTTAATTCCCTGAGTTCTATTTTTCTAGAAATATAGCCATCTATTCAGTCACTCTTTTGTCTAGTCCAATTGCACTCATTTTTGCCAGTAGTCTCCCATGATCTACCCTATCATATGCCTTAGATAGGTCAATCGCGATACAGTCTATTTGACCGCCTGAATCCAGGATGTCTGCTATATCTTGCTGGAATCCTACAAGTTGAGCTTCAGTGGACTAACATTTCCTAAACCCGAATTGCCTTCTATTGAGCCAGGTATTAATTTTGCAAACTCCGAAAACCGTGACGTAGTTAGTGGGACGTAAAGCAAATAGCATTATTATTAATTTTGCAAACATGTCTAATATAATCAGAAAGAATGCTTTCCCAAAGCTTACATGCACTGCATGTCAAACTGACTGGCCTGTAATTTTCAGCTTTATGTCTATCACCCTTTCCTTTATACACAGGGGCTACTATATCAACTCTCCATTCATTTGGTATAGCTCCTTCATCCAAACAATAATCAAATAAGTAGCCTACTTCAAATATGGTACTATCCCAACCCATAGTCTTTAGTAGGTATATCCCCCGATACCTCATTAATACCAACTGCTTTTCTAGTTTTCAACTTGTGTACCTTACTGTAAATGTCATTGTTATGATAGGTAAATTTTAATACAGTAGACATGATACTGTATAGGCTTTTGGGGTTATGCCGTGTCAAGAAAATAAAGGGAAATTCTTAACGTTTTGCAGAAAACTGTGCCCTGTGTCCTCAGAACGTTTCTGCGAAATGTTAAGAATTTCACCTTATTTTCTTGACACGGCATAACCCCAAAAGCCTATACAGTATCATGTCTATAAGCACAGGCCGTGAAAGCATTAATGGCAACTTTAATACAGTACTTCTTTACCATTAGTCACTTCCTCTATCCGGACATTATCCTTGTAATCAACAATCTTTACACACTGCTGATTGAATACTTCTGCCTTTTGTAGATACTCGCATTCACATTCCCCTTGTTCATTAATGATTCCTGGAATGTCCTTCTTTGAACCTGTTTCTGCCTTAAAGTACCTATACATACCATCCATTCTTCACTAAAAATTGTATGACTGCCAATTATGCTTGCCATCATGTTATCCTTAGCTGACTTCTTTGCTAGATTCAATTTCCTAGGTCCTTCAATTTCTCCTTACTTCCACAGCCATTTCTAACTATTTCCTTCCAACCTGCACCCCCTTCTTTGCCTCTTTATTTCTCTGTTATAACATAGTGGATCTTTACCATTCCTTACCACCTTTAAAGGTACAAACCTATTTTCACATTCCTCAACAACTGCTTTAAGCCCATCCCAGTCTGTTTACATTTTTATTTTCCATTTTCCACCGATCATAGTTACTTTTTTAAAACTCCCTCACGCCTGTTTTATCAGCCATATAGTACTGCCTAATAGTCCTAATTTTAATACCTTCCTTTCAACCACATTTATTTCTAACTACGACAAAAACAGCTTCGTGAACACTAATACCATCTATTACTTCGGTTTCTCTACAGAGCTCATCTGGTTTTACTAGCACCACATCCAGAATATTCTTCCCTCTAGTTAGTTCAATCACTTTCTGAGTCAGCTGCCCTTCCCATATTAACTTGTTTGCCATTTGTTGGTCATGCTTCCTGTTGTTTGCATTACCTTCCCAATTAACACTTAGTAAATTGAGATCACCCACTACAATCACGTTCCTTTCCATATCGTTTCCTACATAGCTGATTATTTTATCATATAATTCTGAATCAGCGTCAGCGCTACACTTTCCCAGTCTGTACACTCCAACGACATCAAGTTGGCTATTATCTTTAGAGATGAGCCTTACACCTAGAATTTCATGTTTGTCATCGTTAACTTTTTCGTAGCTTACAAATTCTTCTTTCACCAGAATAAATACTCCCCCTCCTACCATTCCTATCCCATCCCTATGACACATTCCAGTTCTGTGAGAATATTTCTGCATCCATTATATCATTTCTCAGCCATGATTCAACTCCTATTACAATATCTGGTAAGTAAATATCTATGGAATTACTTAATTCTATTCTTTTCTTTACAATACTTCTACAGTTCAGCACTTCCATTTTTATCTCATCCCTACTTGACTTCCAGATCCCTCTACCCTAATCACCACTCCCCAGACCATCCCATTTCCCTGGTTGTACCTCTCTATAACCCTTCTAAACCAATTTCCTACTTATACGTACCACTGCGGTTTAAGTGAAGGCCATCTGAGTGCAGATCCCTATCTCCTACCCACCCCTTAGGATCTAGAAATCTCACTCCCAATTTCCCACATACCCACTCCATAGTCGCCTTTAAATCCCCAATCACCTTCCAGTCAGTATCCCTCCTACACAGTATTCCACTTGGTCATCAGTTGTCAAGTTCTATACTGTCACCAGATGTGCTCTCCGAGCAACTGTAGAATTGGAATCAGATTTAGGTTTGCAAACCAATATAGTAAGTAGTAATTTATAGCAATCTGAGATAAGTAATATAGCATTTCAAGCATTTAAACTCAAAATAACAAACAAAAATTATGAGCATTATAATTAGCATTTTTTGTCACCTAACACATTAATTTATATGCCCATTTTCTTTGTGATGATGATAATTGTTGTTTAAAGAGGCTTAAAATCTAGGTCATCAACCCCCCCGCCATTTATTTGTCTTGAGTAAGTAAAACGGTTGTATGTTTTATTCCTCTAGCCTGGAACTGTCTGGCTGTCTTAAAAGCCTACACTCCTCTTCATCTAAAAGCAACATACCCAGTACGGTTGTCCAGTTGTACTTTCTCTTAAAAAGATTATCACCATCATACAACACAACACACTACAAACCACCACAAAACAGTAGATACATCCAATGAAATGAAATGGCGTATAGCTTTTAGTGCTGGGAGTGTCCGAGGACAAGTTCAGCACGCTAGATGTAGGTCTTTTGATTTGATTCCCGTAGGCGGCCTGCGCGTTGTGATGAGGATGAAATGATGAAGATGACGCATACAAACCAGCCCCCGTGCCAGCGAATTTATGTAACCAATTATGGTTAAAATTCCCAACCCTGCCAGGAATAAAACCCGGGACCCCTGTGACCAAAGGTCAGCATGCTAACAATTTAGCTATGGAGCCAGACGATACATCCATTGAAATAGGGTTAGTGTCAGGAAGAGCATCTGGCATGAAACTAAACCAAATTCCCCCCTCGAGTGACGAACCGAATAAACTGGTGGAAAGGCCAGGAAAGAAGAAAAAAAAGAAGATGCAGAAAAATCAACAAACAAAAGTGAAACCAATATTATGCAAAACTATGATTCAAAGCTGTTTCACGTGACAATCCTCAGAGCCTCACCAAGGAATTAATTAAATGAACCAGGATCATAATGAAAAATTCAACAACTGGTTTCAAATTCAAATGTTACACCTAGACTAGGCTATGGAAGGCAGCTGATGGTTGACAATGGAAAAGAGAAAGTGCAATTGTATGATAAAGGAGCCACAAATATTATATGTTGGAAGTGTTGGCACTCATGATTTTGTATGAATTTTGTCTACTCTTATCAGTCAATACTTCATTCATTATGGGCATTCAAAGCAATTTGACTCTGTAATTCAATATTTCACACAGAATATAAAAAATGTTAATGTGGCCTCTCTTAAAATAACAAACATTACTAAAATAACAGTTAGTCATGACAAAATTTTAAAGTAGAGAAGGTGTATATTTCTTTACTATTAGTCTTAAACAGAAAATACTGTATATACAGAGTGTCTCAAGCCTTTTGGGTCAAAATGAAACAGGTGATAGTGGGTCCACAACTGATTATGTTGAATTAAGGAACCAAGGGTCAGAAATGCATTTTTATTGTGTTATGGACATACACAGCGTACACCGCATAACAATAACGTAGCTCATATCAATATTTAATCAGACATTACTATATTGTGTTTTTATTTGTACATGACAAGATGGGATTTTAATTCCATGTTTTTACCATCCAAAATTTTTTAAATGTTATAAACATTTTTTCTGTTATTAAGTCAATACGGATCCAATACCGGCCACTATGGTCAAGATTATTAATAGCTCATAGTAATTGTTCAAAGTGACGACCGCCAGTCTCGATGCATGTGTTACGACGGCACAAACAGTTCTGCCGTACTCTCGCAAAGATCCCGGGTGTCTGTTATACACTGTAACAGCCAGCCGGTGATAAACATCATAACCTCCTGATCACCCAACAGACGTACTGTACATAACTTAGCTCATCCCACGTGTCATGTGACAACTGCATGCATCGCACCTGCACATTAACCTGTGCTGCACGCACCCCACTTTCCCTGGATTGTCCAGTTGTCCATTGCATCAAACAGCTTGTGATGTGTCCATGGTGAAGTGTGTTACTGTGTACAGTGCATGACGCGTAGTCAAGATGGAACGTTAACTCTTCATGAGAGTTGGCAGACGTGCATTTTATGTGCGGTGTGGCAGGATGTAGTGCCCGTAAAGCTGACGAATGTGCAGAGAACGCTTTCCCAACAGGGGTCATCCTAATTGGAAGAAGTTTATCTCCGTGGATACCAACGTACGAGAGACGGGGTCATTCACGCCACAGAGAGCCAACCAATGTTCTCGCTCAAGACATGTCCGAACACCAGACTTTGAGGAGATGATGTTAAATCTTGTGGCTAACCACCCAGCAATAAGCACCCGTCAACTTGTCTTTGAAATGTACACTTCGAAGGATACAGTCTGGAGAGTACTAGCGGAACAGGTGTTACACCCCTATCATAAAGAGCACTGGGACCAACGCATTGACTTCTGTGAATGGATTATCCACCGCAGTGCTGTAGTGCCGAACTTTGTACAATTTGTATTGTTTACGGATGAAGCCTCACTCACCTGAGACGCTGGTGATCCCATGGCCAACCCATTAACTTGTTTATACATGTTGTTGTTGAAAGTAAAAAAGTTGTTTTCTAATGTGAACTTTAACAAGTTGATGAATTCATCAATTTCTACTTTACTCAACGGACTATGTGTGTTTAAGTTGTCCTTAACAATGTTGATAGTCTCCGTGATCGGAATATTCGAATACATATCTTTCACATCAAAGCTATGGATAGTATTAGTATTATATTGTGATAAAATTATATTTTTTGTCCTATCACAAAAATCTATGGCATTGCGGAGACATGTATCTACATTAAATCTGTAATGTTTCTTTAAAAACGTGTGTACAAATTTGGCCGTTTTATATGTGGGACTGTTTCTGAAGTTTACAACCGGTCTAATAGGTATGCCTTCTTTGTATACCTTAGGCATTGCCCTAAATTTAGGTAATCTTGGGTTCATATTTACCAAGCGTTTTGCTTCATTCGAATTCATCAAAAAATTAGTGTTAGCTAAAATTAGTTTAAATGTCTTTTGCATGTTGTTAGTGGGGTCCTTCTTTATCTGACGAAAGTTGTCTCCCTTCAAGAAATCATTAGTTTTACTGGCGTAATCATCTTTATTCATTAAAACTATAGCGTTTTTCTTATCAGCCTTCGTGACAATTATGTTGTTATCTTTGATCTTATTAATCTTTCAGAGATTGTTATTTGTGTGGGTATCTGCGATGGTCTTATGTTCCATTATTTTGCAAATTTTCAAAATATTTAATGTTAATATCCGCGAGCACCTGAGCAAGTGTCCCATGGCCGGATCTCACACCTCTGGAATTTTTCTTCTGGGGTTATGTCAAGTCGTCGGTGTATGAAATCGCCGTAGAATCAGATTAAGGATCTGCTTGCTAGGGTCCAAGCTGCCTGTCACCTGGTACAACAGACACCAGGGATCTTTGAGAGAGTGCGACAGAACTTCATGTGCCGTTGCTATGCGTGCATTGAGGTGGTGGTTGTCACTTGGAACAGTTACTATGACCTACTTTCGTACTGTATGCCCCTAGGCCACAGGTTCATAAATGAGTCACTGGACGATTTCATTATTGCATTTGTCTTCTCGAGTTGGTACATTTTAAAATGAATTGGTTTCACCCATTCAGCAGATAATGCAAATACCAACACATTCAAAATATAAATTGGCTGTACGTAATTTATTCCCAGAGTGTGCTTATTTGGTATTGACCTTTGTGCATACTTTTCTAGGAAGGATTTGAATGCAGGATTATTTAGCTGTGGACTGGAATTCCTGACTGGATTAATGACTTGATATTGAGAAGGCGTCTGGCTCCATGGCTGAATGGTTAGCGTGCTGGCCTTTGGTCACACGGGTCCCGGGTTCGATTCCCGGCAGGGTCGGCAATTTTAACCATCATTGATTAATTTCGCTGGCACGGGGGCTGGGTGTATGTGTCATCTTCATCATCATTTCATCCGCATCATGACACGCAGGTCGCCTACGGGTGTCAAATCAAAAGACCTGCACCTGGCGAGCCGAACATGTCCTCGGACACTCCCGGCACTAAAAGCCATACGACATTCCATTTCATTGAGAAGGCATATGACAGCATTGCACGAGAGAAGATATGGGAATGCCTGAGAAAAAAGGAATGTACCAGAGTGACTGGTGAGGAAAGTTCAGATGGTGTATGAGAACTGTACCAACTATGTGTGATTGGATGACTGACATTCATCCTGGTTCCAGACCAAAAGTAGAGTCCGGCAAGGCAGTGAGTGCACTATCCCTATTATTGTTTATCACCATCATGGAAGTTATAATTAAGAACATCAAGAAAACTTCTGGTGAAATAAATGCAATGGCTTTCGCTAATGATATTATGATCCGGGGAGAAACTGAGGAACAAGTACAGACGAGACTCAATGAATGGAAGGTTAAGTTCGAGGAGTTCAATCTCACGCGAACCAAAAACAGTAGTAATGGCAATAAACAGAGAGGGACGACCAACGAACATCTTGCTACGAAACCATCCACTAGAAAGTGTGGAAAGCTTTACATACCTCGGCAGTGTAATATCTCGAGGTACACTAGCCACAAAGGAGGTGGCAAATAGAGTGCAGAAGAGCTCTCACATTTACCTGCAAGTACGAACATTCCTCTAACATCCCAAAGTACCAATAAAATCAAAGCTGGTGGTGTTCAATCAGTACTTCGTAACAGTCTTAACCCATGGTATCAAAACCTGCATCCTCACTAAGACAGACTCGTCAAGCTTGCAGGCATCTGAGATGAAGTTCTTTAGGTCCACAATTCAAAAAACCAAACTGGACAAGTTAAGGAATGATGTGGTTAGGAAGGAAGCTGGGATTGTTACATCATTGTTAGATTGAGTCAGCATGTCCAGATTGAGGTGGTTTGGGCATGTAATGAGGATGGAGCCAACAAGGGAAGCATATGTTAACTTGGAGAGACATGTGGCAGAAAAACAGATGGTGGGAAGACCAAGAACACACTGGATGGACATCGTAAAGATGGACATTGAAGATCGGGGAAGGACAGTGGAGGACGTCATTAGCAATAGAATGTATCTCAATAAGACAGAATGGAAGAGGCTTGCCAAGAGTACCCGGGAAACTGGAACTGTACAATGATGATATTGATGATGATGATGATGATGATGATGATGATGATGATGATGATTAATGCCATGGCTAGATCTGTACCGAATTCATGTAATGACCGATGCTTTTCAGTTCCTGAAGCGAAGAACTGTATAAGAGTAGTCTGCTTAGGTTTCGACTTGTGAAGTTCACTGTTTTTTTTACGTGTTTGCTGTACTGGATATGCTGGTTTATTCTGTTTCTTTAATGCTTGTCATCGATTCCAATATTTACTTTGCACATGGCACATCAAAGAATGATGCCATCAGTTTCGATAAATTACATCTTGAATTCTTCTGAAAGTGCATCCAACTTCTCCTTCTTAACCTCCAACAAGATTTTGTGTTGTGAAAAATACACTCTGGTCCAGACTGGTAAAACACTAACATGGCCAACAAGAGAGTACGCAGTCAATAGGTGGGACCGTTAAATTCATGCCGGTATTACAGTAACTGAACTTAGTTTAAACTGTTGGAGCAGCTTCATTGTTTAAATTGTAATTCGATTTCACAGCTGCAGGTTAGCCATTCTTGCTGAGGCTCATCATTGTCGCCGATATATGAATTGTTGGTCAATCTCACTCACTATACTACCATCCTGGGAGAAGACATATCGTAAATACTTGAAATTATCTACCTCTTCCAGCTTCGTATCACCAATCTGACATTCAATTCTCTTGGATTTCTTACCTACTGACATCAATTTAGTCTTCAAAAGGCTAATTTTCATACCATACTAATTGCACCTATTTTCAAGTTGCAAGATTGCAGGCTTTCGGCACAATCTGCCATTAAGACCAAGTCATCAGCATAGACCAGACTGCTTACTACATTTTCACCGACCTGAATCCCTCCCTGTCACTTTATACCTTTCAGCAGATAAACTATGTAAACTATGAACAACAAGGGTGAAAGATTCCTAAACCAAGAACTCATTCTACCATCAACTGTCACTGCAGCCCAATTGTCAACATACATACTTTTGATTGATTTTAACAATCTACCCTTAATCCCATAGTCCCCTAGTATGGAGAACATCTTTCCCTCGGTACCTTGTCATATACTTTCTCCAGATCTACGAAACATAACCGTCTATTCCTCTCATAGCATTTTTCAATTACCTGGCGCATACTGAAAATCTGATCCCACCACAGTGGTTTCCATCCAACTTCCTTTCAACCACTGATCGCACCCTTCCTTCCAAGATGCCAGTGAATATTCTGCCTGATACACTAATCAATGAGATATCTCAATAGTTGTTGCAGTCCTTCCTGTTTCCTTGCTTATAAATACAATAGGTGCAATTACTGCTTTTGTCCAATCTGTAGCTACCTTACCAATACACTATCCTAATCCTATTACTCTATGAAGCCATTTAATCCCTGCCTTGCCACTATACTACTTCATTTCAGGTCTAATTTCATCTATTCCTGCTGCTTTTATGACACTTTTTCCACTTCTTCAAGCGTAATTTCACCAACATCATTTTCCTCCTCCCCATAAGCTCGGTTTTTCGCGACACCACCAGCAAGATTTCCTTTCACATTGAGAAGATTTTCAAAATATTCCCTCCACCTGTCCAGTGATTCCCTGGGATCTATTATGAGTTCATCTGAATTACACAAAACACTGTTCATTTACTTTTCCCTCCCTTCCTAAGATTCTTTATTACCGTCCAGAAAGGTTTCCCTGCTGCTTGACCTAGCCTTCCCAGGTTATTACCAAAATCTTCCCACAACTTCTTTGTGGGTTCAACAACTATTTGCTATTTGTTTCACTCCATTTCTTTCACCTACATACAATTCCCTGTCTGCACCAGCCCTTCTTTGGAGCCATTTCTGATAAGCCTTCTTTTTTTTTTACGTTTACAAGCTGCTCTCACTTCATCATTCCACCAAGATGTTCGCTTTTCCCCATCCTTACACACACTTGTTCTAGGCATTGCCTTGCTGTTTCTACTACAGCATCCCCGTATGTCACCCCTTCTCCTTCTATATCCTAAACCTGCCTACTGTCCACTGTTCAGAACTTCTCACTAATAATATCCATGTACTGTCTAATTTCCTCGTTCTGGAGATTTTCTACCCTTATTCGTTTGCAGACAGATTTCACTTTCTCTATCCTAGGCCTAGAGATACTTAGTTCACTACAGATCCGATAGTGGTCTGTATCATTGAAAAATCCCCGGAAAACCCGTACATTCCTAATAGATTTCCTGATTTTGAAGTCGGTTATGATATAGTCTATTATGGATCTGGTTCCCCTACCCTCCCATGTGTAGCTGTGAATAGCCTTATGTTTACACTAGCAAAGAAGTCCAGCAAACACTTCCCATTCCTATTAGCTTCCGTATCTTCCCCACATTTACCAATCACCCTTTCGTATCCTTCAGTTCTATTTCCAGCTCTTGCATTGGAATCGTCCATTAGCACTATCCTATCCTTGCTATTGACCCTAACTACGATGTCACTCAATGCTTCATAAAACTTGTTAACTTCATCCTCATCTGCACCCTCACATGGTGAATACAATGAAACAATTCTTGTCCTAATTCCTCCAACTGCCAAATCTACCCACATCATTCACTCATTTACGTGCCTAACAGAAACTATGTTGCGCACAATAGTATTCCTGATGAACAGCCCTACCCCACACTCTGCCCTTCCCTTTTTAACACCCGTCAAGTACACTTTATAATCTCCTATCTCTTCCTCGTTATCTCCCCTCACCCGAATATCACTTACTTCTAGCACATCCAGATGCATCCTCTTTGCTGACTCAGCCAGTTCTACTTTCTTTCTTCCATAAGCCCCATTAATATTGATAACCACCCTTCGAATTCCATTTCGTTTGCCAAATCGTTTCCAAGGAGTCCCTCACCTCGGTAAATTCTTTTTTTTTTTTTTTTTTGCTTTACGTCACACCAACACAGTTAGGTCTTATGGCGACGATGGGACAGGAAAGGGCTAGAAGTAGGAAGGAAGCGGCCGTGGCCTTATTTAAGGTACAGCCCCAGCATTTGTCTGGTGTGAGAACGGGAAACCACAGAAAACCATCTTCAAGGCTGCCGACAGTGGGGCTCGAACCCACTATCTCCCGAATACCGGATACTGGCTGCACTTAAGCGACTGCAGTTATCGAGCTCGATCTCGGCAAATTCATGAAGCAGAATGCTACCCTACTTATACTTTGTCCAAGCGAGGATCTCTTCTCTAACGGCTTAGGAACCACCAATGGATTGTATAGTCCTAGACGCCTGAGCACAAGGAGGGCCATGACTCAGAATATGTCCGAGATGCCCACCCCCATTCCATAGCAACTGGTATCCCGGCTCTCAGGACCACTTACCAGACCACTCAGCCATTGCCCATCGTTCACGAACTAGGACATGACTACTTTTTGTTCAAGAGAAAAATAAAACCTTGTTCTTATATGAATGAACATTTTCATCAGCTAACTGTAAAATATTTCTTTACCAGAATTTTTCATTTTTCCTTATAAATTGAAATACAGTCGAACCTCCCTCCTGCGGACACCATCGGTTCCGAGAAAAAATGTCCGTTACGAGAGGTGTCCGCTAAAACAAGTTTGTAGAAAGAATCGAACATTTTAACGGTAAAGGACATCCACATTAAATATAAGCATACATATAATCATTTTTATTATTCTAAGTCATTTCTGTGTTAGTATTTCATAGAGAGTTATTATAAGTGATTTTAAATCATTTACAAACATTACAGCTTTGTGAAGTAATCGTGAAGCTTCGTCTGTGTAAATTTAGCACAGGTTTTCTTAACTGGGATATTCTCGAAAACTCCTTTAAAATTTCAGTTCTATTCTTCACAATAGTATTTATTTGAGTTTTCCCGCAGTTGGATTTTTCGGCAAGCTTTCTCATTGAAGGTCCCTTGTCACTTTCTATAATTACATTTCTTCTTGCCTCGAGATCTAAACACGATCGTCCCTTGTTACTCATGTTTAACTGACTGCTGAAATGCTATGGTGGGTACTGTATTTCTGTCTCACTAATTAGCGCCTGTACTGTCTTTTCCTTCTCAAGTTGACTACCTGAGCTCGACCTAATCAGCCACAATCCGAGTTATGAATAGAATGATGCAAGGAGGGAAGAAAATCCCCAGGTATAACTTGTGAGTCAACAGTCTCTGGCAGCATTTCTGGGCAATTAGAATTCTCGGAATAGAACTATACACCACTAGGTAGAATTGCATTCCGATGTACCTTCTCTCCCCTTGCATTCGAAATAGTACAAACATTCAAAAGGGATTTCCTTATGTCTGAAGAATGGTTTTAAAAGAAAGGATGACATGTCCTGCAACGTGTAAAGTGTCCGCTTAAGTCAAGTCGACGGGACAAATGGCGATGTCCGCTGTCCGGAGTTCGAGGTGTCCGCTTAAATGAGGCCCATTTAAACACTTGCTTATGTAAAATAAAATCGGTTCCGTGGAAAATTGTCCGTATAGGGAGGTGTCCGCTGAATAAGAGCGTCCGCTAGGGCAGGTTCGACTGTACTGAGTATTTCAACAAGAATAGATTCAATTACTTCAAAACAACAGAATTTGAAATATACTTCTTCATCTAGCTATACTATTTGATTGAGGGACAAGCACAGGTCAATTTCTCCAGCAGAAAAGAATTTGTTCTGTATAATGGATTAATAAAATCTTAATATATGTATGTTCACCTGTATACGCTGAATTCTTTCCTCTAAAATGAACAAATTTTTAATTATTATTATTATTTATATCACATTAAAACAACAGATAATTAATGCAACCTATCAATGAAATACCTCAACACAACAGCTTACCTTAGAACCCTATACAATCCTTGTGGTAACTACTTGATGTCAAATACACCAAAGAATTAAAGTTGCTGAAAAACGTCATCTTTCTTTTTTTGACGTCATATGAAGGTTATCACATTACTACGTCATATCATAACTGAGAGATAATTTCCTTGACCTGTGACCCTAAAAGATCCCAACTGGTCAAATGGATTATTACATAACATAAGTAATGAGTTAAGCTATGAGATTGAGTAATACTAAAGAGAGTCCAATTTTTAGACATTTTTCAACTGACAAGACACAGCAATATTAAATAGCCCAAACACATGTCTGCTATTGATCACCAAAATGCTTGGCTTTCCCACTGATAGCCCCCCTTCAAATTCCATTTTGTTCGCCAAATTGTTTCCAAGGAGTCCCTTGCCTGTCAAATGGGAGTGGGGCTCCGTTACTACCATAGGTCCGAGGCTGAAACAAACAGGTTTTCTGGCGACAATGGGATAGGACAAGGCTAGGATTGAGAAAGAAGCAACTGTGGCCTTAATTAAATTAACCATCTTTAGTGCCACCGACAGTGGAGTTAAACCCATTTCCCAAATGCATGTTCACAACTATGTGACCAGAACCAAGTAGCCAACATGCTCGGTACATTATTTCGTAATGACCAGGAAACATCAGGTCAGAGACTAGGGGGAAGAAAAAAAAAACCATTAATATTGTACACATCAGAGACATTTTCTTTGAATGTTAATAAGTTATTACATAAGAAGAAGAGAATCCTCATAGCCTCTCAACTCCCACTCCTACCGAGCTCGATAGCTGCAGTCGCTTAAGTGTGGCCAGTATCCAGTATTCGGGAGATAGTAGGTTTGAACCCCACTGTCGGCAGCCCTGAAAATGGTTTTCCGTGGTTTCCTATTTTCACACCAGACAATTTCTGGGGTTGTACCTTAATTAAAGCCACGGCTGTTTCATTCCCACTCCTAGCCCTTTCCTGTCCCATCGTCGCCATAAGACCTATCCATGTCAGTGTGACGTAAAGCAACTAGCAACTCCCACTCCAAGCACTGACCTGGCTGGGGTATCCCCTGCTAAACTGAGCAATCAGCAATCCAGTGGAAGGTTGGGTATCCAACCCCACCGAGAGCTGAGAGTTTCTATTCTCAGTTAATCCTGTTTTCCCGAAAGGATTATGTGTTGGTGTCAGGAAGGGCATCCGGCTGTAAAACACCTGCCAAAACCAAACAAACGTGGCAAGTTCTGTAATTTCGGCCTCTGAAACAGCTAGGGTGTTCCCCTCAGGAGAGGCGCAAGAATATCACTTGCCCCTTGTGAAAAGTGTGCAAAGGCTATCGAGTCAAGGGCGGCCTCGGTTAAAGAAGATAGCTCAACTTAGAATAGGTAAGTTGAATGGTAGGTGAATGACTGGACGAGGAAGAGAAGTTGCTGATTTAATGGAGAGGAGGAAGATTAAAATTATTTTTGTATAGGAAACTTGATGGAAAGGGAACAAAGCAAAAGATCTTAGTAATGGCTACAAACAACTGTATAGCGGCCCAAGCAATCTGGGAAGAAATAGTATAGGAATCATTCTATCAAAGGATTTGAAGTCTTGCCTAGTGAATGTAAATAGGAAAAGCGACTGAATAATGAGTACTAGATTGTGCCTTGATGGAATGATTAACATATGTGCGTATGCTCCCCAGATAGGTTGTGAAGAGGAAGAGAAAGATACTTTCGGGAGTGTTTTGGAAGAGGAAATTAGTAGCGTACCAGCTGAAGATAGAGTAATTCTGGGTGGAGACTTGAATGGTCATAGAGGAGTTCTATCAAGGAGAGTTCACGACGGCTGGGGAATAGGTGAAAAAATGCAGAAGAGAGAGTGATAAATTTTGCACTGGGATCAGACCTTGCTATATGCAACACCTTTTTCAAGAAATGTGTCCAGCAACTAGCAACCTATAAATGTGGAGGAAAGGAAAGCCAAATAGATTATCTCATGTGTAGGAGACAACATCTGAAGGAAGTACAGAACTGTAAACTGATGAACTGTAAAGTGATTGCGGGACAACATGTAGCCCCACAATAAAGGCTGTTGATGCTAGAGTGCCAAGGGTATAATTGCAGTAAGCCACTCCTAGAAAAGAAAATGAAGCCTAGAATTAAGTGGTGGAGATTGGAATATCCTGCTATGAGAGAAGAGTTCAAAACCGAAGTCTTGCAGAAATATCAACAGATACAAGGAGTACAGAAATGGTGGGAAGTGAACAGTGGAATGATCAAACGAGCAGGAGAAGCTGTTCTAGGCAAAACATCCGGTAAAGCTGCACCTAGGGACAAAGAAACATGGTGGTGGAATAATGAAAGGAAGCAATCATGGTCAAAAGGCTTGCCAAGAAGAGCTGGGATCGATCTGGGTTTGATGACGACAGAGAACTTTACAAACAGGCAAATAAAGCCTCTAAATGAGCTGTAGGAAAGGCAAGGTCAACCAGATGGAATGATGTCTACGAGGAGCTGAAAACAACCAAACGAGAAAAAAAGCTTTTCAGGATAGCAAAGGCAAGGTACAAGGCATTGAAAGATTTCACGCACATCAAGCAGATGAAGAATCGAGAAGGAGTTGTTCTTGAAGATGAAAACCAGATCAAAAAACGATGGGAAGAGTATATCGACCACCTGCTTAATGAGGAAAATGAAATACTGGTTTTTGAAGATGGTGTCCCCGATCAGGGTTTAACAACTGAATTTACTAGAAGTGATGATTACTCTTAGGAAAATGAAAAATGGAAAAGATACAAGTCCTGATGAAATTCCAGTGGAAGTGCCTTGGAAAAAAATGAATGGATATGCATGCTCTGGGATCTAATGTAACAGATTTATGAGGAAGAGAAAATGCCCATGGAGTGGAGGCAGACAACAACAGTGCCTATTTACAAAGAGAGGGGAGACCTCCAGGACTGTTCTAACTATAGGGGGATAACTGATGTCCCGTACGATGAAAATCCGAGAGAAGATTGCTGAGAAAAGGCTTCGAGAAGAAACAGCAATCGGGGATGAACAGTTTAGTTTCATGCCTGGGAGAAGTACCACTGATGCAATTTTTTGCTCCGACAAACCATAGAGAGGCACAGGGAGAAAAATAAAAGGTTATACATGGACTTTACAGTCTTAGAGAAGGCCTATGATAGAGTCCCACGTCAGGAAGTCTGGAGATGTTTGAGGACCAGGGTGGTACCGGAAAAGTTTGTGAAAATTATCCAGGATACGTACAAGGGTGCTAGAATAAGAGTGAGAAGCAGTGTAGGGTTGACTGGATGGATACCAGTTGGAGTTGGGTTGCATCAGGGGGCCTCAATGAGTCCATACATATTCAAGCTTGTGATGGATGTATTATCTGATGGTGTACAAACTAAAGCTCCGCGGTGCATGATGTTTGCTGATATTGTTTTGTGTAGCACTAGTAGGATAAAATTTGAAGAGAGGCTATAAAGCTTGAGAAAATCCTTGGAAGACAGAGGCCTAAAAATTAATAGAAAGAAAACTGAATACCTGTACCTCGAAGGTGAGGGGAATGAACTATTAGAGATGGATGGAACATGCTTAAAAACAGTGGATGGTTTCAAGTATTTAGGAGGATGGCAACCTAAACACGGAGATTAACCACAGAGTGCGGTCTGCCTGGATGAACTGGAAAAGAATGTCTGACATCCTGTGTGACAAAAGACTTGGCATAAGGGTTAAAAGAAAAGCCTACAAGACAGTAGTAAGGCCAGCCATGTTGTGTGGTGCAGAGACATGGGCAACAACAAAGGCACAATGTAATAAATTAGATGTTGCAGAGATGAAGATGGTAAGATGGAAGAGTGGTGTCACTAGAATGGACCGCATCAAAAATGAGAAAATCAGAAAACAGTTAAAGTGACAGAAGTCTCTAAGTACAGAAGAGAAGACTGCTGTGGTATGGACACATTATGCAAAGGGATGAAAGCTATGTAGGAAGGAGAGTGATGGATATGACTGTGGATGGGACTAGAAATAGGAGGAGACCAAGAAAGAGGTGGACAGAATGTACGAGAGAAGATCTAAAGGAGAGAAAATTAAGGGAAGATCATGTGTGGGATAGAATAAAGTACCGATTTGCCAGCGTTTCGTCCCGGTGTGCTAAGTTGGGCTCTTCAGTTGGTAAATAGCACACCCATGGCTAGTGCATACCGCGGAGGCCACTGCATAGGCTACTTGGAGCCACCGGCAGTGCCAATGCACTTTGAGAGACTATGTCTCATTACCAAAAATTGATGCCTGCCTGGCCATCAGATGATACAGATGTTGATTCCCATAGGGAACCCGAAATATTTGTCCCGAATGAGTAAATTTATAATACCAATATAAATGGTCCGTTATTGGACATTGTAAATTTTCCAGCTAACTCATTCCCGGTTGCCAGCGTTTTGCCCCAGTGTGCTAAGTTGGGCTCTTCATTTGGTAAATAGCACACCCACCAAAACGCATGGCTAGTGTATACCATGGAGGCCACTGCGTAGGCTACTTGGAGCCACTGGCAGTGCCAATGCACTTTGAGAGACTATGTCCCATTACCAAAAACTGATTGCTGCCTGGCCATCAGATGATATAGATAAAGTGGAAAAGACTTGCCAGAAACATCGACCCCGTTTGAAGCGGGATAAGATGAAGAAGAAAAAGAAGAATCTTTCAGATTTATAAGCTTAAAAAAATTATTCTGAAAAAGAAATTAACATGGACCAACTTAAGTTATTTCTACCTACTAAAGTTCTTCTCAAACCACTGAGTATACATCCCCAGGGACATGAATGCTAGCCATGAATGATATGTATATATTGTACCAGGAACTGTTCCAGCCCTGTACATTGTTTTTATAATTGCCGGAACATGTGGAAAAGGGACGGCGATAATATCTGTTCGTATGTCCGACATCTTGTGCTAGCGCAATACGAAGCTCCTCGTGGCGAGCTGGACACGTCACGAGCAAGGAACCTGCGGGTGATGTCACTATCACATGTTGCACGCCTCTCTATCGAATGTACTGGAAAGAAAATGTCTAACTTTTCAGCCAATTAAGTTACGGAAATGAGACATACATCATCGTGTAGCTCATGTTCTAAATGTAAACATTTGTTAATTTCAATAAAATCCGTCAAGGCATTTAAGAGATATAAGCACATTTCATCTCTGTGACGTAGCAAGCAGCCTTGAGTCGTACGGGATATAAGCAACAGGCCAGGCCACAGCAATTCAGTTCGCATCCTTCACAGCTGGCTAGTATGTCATGCTGCACGCGGCGAGTCGAACTCAGTATTCATGCTGCCGGACATCGTAATGCTTAGAAAATTTTGACGGCACGTTGACACTCAGTTTCTGCGAATACCAGTGAGTAACTTATAAATTGTGGGACTTGTAATTCGTCAGACCTTCAGACTTAGGAAATTAACGTGTGTGTAACATCAAAGTCATGAAGACTTGTAATATTTCACCAATATTTGAACTTGACAAGTATCTTAGTTTTCGTGTGAATAACCATAACCAACTTGAAGTTAGCATAGCTACTACGTATTGTAATGATCTTGGACTATTTTAACTTTGAATATTGTGAGTGTAGGTCGCAACACATTGACTATTTTGAGAGCCTAGAACACTTTCATTTGTGTAGAAAGACTGTTCGCGTATCGTCATAACAGACTGTACTATTTAAAAATAACGCGTGCGGACAGACTGTATAATGAACTTCGTAATCAGTGATATTGTGAAGCATGGGACTCATACATGAATAATTGTAGAACTGTGATAGTGAGAAGTAACATTATGAGATATTACGAGAGAGAGCCACTTATTTATTTCTTTGCTGTGAAGGTGAGCCATGACAAACTGTGCTTCAAATGAAAGTTATTTTGACCATACGAACAGTGAGCAGTAAGTGTCAAGATGAACTGTGCAGTGAAGTGTATTTCTCATTATCGTAATTTACGATAATAGACAGTGCTCCGACGTATTTCTCATCAAAGTGAATGGTGATTATTTATGAAACAGTCATCAGTTCTAACAGTGCAAAATCAAATGGTTCACATTTTCAACCTAGTCAGTTGGACTTTCTCGAGTTAAAGCCACTCTCTTAATAACATGAGAAATCCTGACTCGAATCGACGGAGATCAGCGTAGAACAACGGAGATCGACGGAGATTTGGTACTACAAGGGATAGTTCCAGGAAGTGGTACTATGGAACATCGTGGTGTCTGCTGACAGCTGAGTTCCAGATTGCTGTTTGCAGAGCAGTACTCAACTGTTCGAGCTCAACGAGAAGGCGTATATCAGGTAATATCAGTGCTTTTTCCATTCAATTCTGACTTTGAGCAAAACTTTTATAAACTGTGGTCATTACTGACAAAGAACATTAAAAGTTTGCTTAATTAATATTTTACTTGAAAAGGATTAACGTTTTACAAATCTTCAAGTCAAGACAGACTTTCAAACAACAGTGTCCTCTCCTATATTCTCATTTATTGGAACTTTGAAATTTCAACTGAGTGCATTATTCGTATTGGAGGTGGATCATAAACTCTCAATTTACAATATTTTCATAAAGTGTACAATAATTTACAAAAGAGTAGGACGATACTCAGAACTTTATACAAGAAGACTAGATTTGATTTCAAGTGTTTAAGTTTGATGTGTTCTCGAATTACCAAATTTACTTTATTCAATTCATGTAGAAAGCGTAATCTGGAATTGCAAGTGTCTATAGAAAGACTTTACGATTTCTTATTTACTTACAACATTCTTTATTATTGATTTATGCCATGAAGGATATAATGGACATATCAGATTGAGAAAATTATTATTCAGTTGAATTTCATTTGAATTTCGATAGTCTGTTGTTGAAATTGGGATTTATTTTCTATTAAATATTCATAATTCGGCGACATAATAGGGTGGCCTTCCAAAGATTGAATAAAGGAAAGAAAGATACAATATCTATTATTTCGCATTGTGATCCTCTCTCTCTGTACCATCTCCTAAGGACTCGGCACCCCTCAGAAAGACCTCATGCTCTTTAAAATCAACTTTTCCTGGTACAATATATATAGGGTAAGTTAACAACATGGTAGTTAACTTCAATTAAAAAGATGTATATCATAACTAAAGTTCAGCTCCATGGCTAAATGGTTAGTGTGCTGGCCTTTGGTCACAGAGGCCGCGGGTTCGATTCCCGGCAGGGATGGGAATTTTAACCATCATTGGTTAATTTTGCTGGCACAGGGACTGGGTGTATGTGTCGTCGTCATCATCATTTCATCTTCATCACGACGTGCAGGTCGCCTACGGGAGTCAAATCAAAAGACCTGCACCTGGCGAGCCGAACATGTCCACGGACACTCCTGGCACTAAAAGCCATACGCCATTTCATTTCATCATAATTAAACATTATTATTGGTTATATTGTTTTCAATTTTCTCAACAATGTCATTTAAATTATTATTACAAGGGTCGTACTATATTGTTTTGCACTTTATTTTTTGTACGTCAGGATATGGTTCACATTTCACTTTTGAAGGTGTAACTAGTGTCTTGTTCCACCATTTCGTAGCAGCACACGCACAGGGGCCAACGAATGCACTTGTCATAGCCATTTCATAACAACACTGTCAGCATAGGAGCACACAACATGGAAAGCAACCGCCGGGGACAGCGCTATAAGGCTTGGTTCTTATGAAAAGAAGGCGTGACCACTGCAGAAATTCATCAGCGCTTGGTGCCAGTGTGTGGAGAACATGTGCCGTCACAGAAAAGAGTTTACAACTGGATGGAAGGTTGGAAAACAGGGCACACATTGGTGGACAAGGGAACCAGTTCTGGAAGGAATGTGACAATATCAACACCAGCCAACATTGCCCGGATCGAACAGGCCATCCAACAAATGCATCACATTTACGGAAATGGAGGCAGCCACGGGAATTAGCCGAGACACCCTGCAGCGGATCGTCCACGGCCACTTACAGTTGGGGACAGTGTCGTCCACGTGGGTGCCCAGACTCTTGTCTGCAGGCGAAAGGCAGAGGTGTGTGGACGTGTGCAGAGAACTTTTGCAACGCCATGATCAAGATCCAGCCGACTTCATGCCTAGGCTTGTGACTGGTGATGAGACATGGCACCATTACCATGAGCCACAAACGAAAAAACAATCAATGCAATGGAAGCATAGGGGCAGTCCACCGCCAAAGAAATGTCAAACATTGATTATCACCTGTTCGGGAACATGAAGAAACCTCTGCGCGGTCGCCGTTTTGTGGATTTTGCAGAACTGGACACAGCTGTCAAGGCATGGGTACGCAGCACTCCGAAAGAATGGTTTCAGGAAGGTCTAGAGAGACTGAAGCATCGATGGCAAAAGTGCATACAGTTACAAGGAGATTATGTTGAAAAGGTGGACGTAACAACTGATGTGTAATGTACTTCATTTGGGTAGAAAAAAATAAAGTGTGAAACAATACAGTATGCCCTTCATATTATTACTATCTGCAGTACCCGTCGTCGACAGAACAATCATATAGAATGTGCAAAGTTATCTAACTCCCCAGCTACTTTCCGCCAATATTCAGGCACGCTGTTTTACTCAGAACGCAGCAGTAATCCCACCCATCGCAGAAGAGTGGCAGCAGAAGAGAAAAATCACATCACAACAATGGTCAACATAATGTTATTGTTGGTCAGTTGTATAAGCTTTTGATATTGTAGGCCTTCACATTTAGTTTTCTTCCAACTCTGTGATATTAGAGCATCTAATGTAAAGGCAGTCCTTCCTTCCTTTCTTTCATCACTCCCTCTTGTCTTATTTGGCAGAGCCGGGAATTTTAATCATAATTGGTTAATTTCGCTGGCACGCGGGATGGGTGTATGTGTCGTCTTCAACATGATTTCATCCTCATCATAATGCAGGTCGCATATGGGCGTCAAATCAGAGGACCTGCATCTGGCGAGCCGAACTTGTCCTCGGACACTCCCGGCACTAAAAGCCATATGCCATTTCATTTCAACAGTAAAATTTTATACTGAAAGATAGTGTCAAGAGTGCTACATACGGCACAATACTAGAATGTCGCATGTTTAATGCTACTATATGAAGAAGGGGCTCTCCATGCAGAATTATTGTGTTGGTGACCATTAACCTTTAATAAGTCGCTCATGGAGATTTCCTCCAGGCCAATTACATTTTGCACGGTACTGAACTTTCCAGTTGAACTGTGGGTCTCCCCATCACTATACCTTTCCCCTTGTTCATTTGGACTCGTCCTGTTAGCATTTCAGCGCAATCGTGCATCCTGTGTGCGAGTGTGGGATCATTGTTGTGACGAGTGACACTGCCTGGATGTCCCCCCCTGTGTGCGATTAAGTAAATTACCTTACACTTTTTGATTTTTGAGGTTGATGACCTTGTAGTTTTGTTCTTCTAAACTTATTTTAGAAAAATATTATTTCATATTTCATATGATGTGATCGTCGTACGTAATGGCGAGTCTCACGAATTTAATATCATGAGATCATTCGACATAGTCAAGGTCTACAGTATTCTGCTTTCAGATTAAACATACAGCGTAAAAATAACCTACAAGTACTTAAAAGGGTTTCTTTTAATTATACCGAAGAATACTGCAAACGAACAAGCCAAAACAACATCTCAAAAGACAAAAATGACAAGCATTTTTAACCCCAGAGGTTGCCTCCATGCGCGTCTAGTAACGTAATAATTTCCCCGCAACTAGACAAGGGTTAAGAAAGGTCAAGATTAGCTTGAGTCTAGATACGCTGCCTCCATTAGATGACAATGAAACATTGTTACAGCAAGGTTTGGTGAGATGAAGTACATGTCAAGAGAATTTTCTACAAGCAGAAATAAGTGGAATTATTCAACATTTTGTGTTATGTAAAAGTATATTACGTGTGAACATGAAAAGGATATCATAGTGTGGAGAAACATATCTGTAAAACCATGATGCATATCATTCTGAACTATTTGTAATTTATATAACACTGTGTGTTTAGAAAATAAGTTTTAAATTTAAGGTATCGAAACGTTGTGAAACTGATTGTAAATTGAGCATCTTTAGTATCTTTCTTGGAATATTGTTGTGTTGAGAGAGATATGTGTAAACTGGTGGAAATGTAATATACATTTTAAGTTTCAGGCGAAATACCATGAACATCGGAAAAGCCAACTGTCATATGGAGAGGTACTGATGGCTAGTACTATAGCTTAATATACAGGATGGCATGTCAAAGCTTTGATAATAATAGTTGATTAGGCCATCTCCCAACATGTAACGGCGAGATCTACAATAGGTAAGTACCTTTCATTCCTCACAATTATGTAGTTAGTTATTTTGTGAAGATTCCTTTTGTTCTTATTTTAACATTGTCAATGTAAATAATAATTTTAATGGCTGAATAAATTTATAATGATTAATTTGAAGGAAACCTGAACATCAAACAACTACCAGGCATTTTATGGAATTAATTTTGCAGTTTCATTAACGTTCATAACGTCCTCAATATAGTGATTTGGAAATATATTTAGTCATCAAGTGATACAATTTCTGTTTATTTATGCAGTAACCTGGGACAGAATCTTTGAAATAACTTATACTTATATGAATTGGACAATTTAAAGAGAGTTCATTTTGTACTGAGTTCACAATTCGAGGTCATCAAGATAACTGAACACATTAAGGGTATGATATTCAAAAATATGTGAAGAAAAATATATTGGAGTATTTTGTGATATGAATGTAAGTACAAGATCGTCAAAAGTTGTCTTAAAATGAGCCTTGCTCTTATAGCAATATGAACTGTACTACGAGAAGAAATGTACTACGTATGTGATAAAAGGAGAGAGAGTATAGATTCTTCGATACATGTAATAATAGATATTAGAGTGATTTACAATGAGTCTATGATATGAAAGCCATGGACAATAGGTATGGTATAATACAACCCAGCATTTTCAAACTTTTTTTTTTTCAGCAAGAGATGTGATAGGTGATCTTAACTAATTTTGGGTCGCTGAACACGAACATGTTGTCCGTTTCTAAGTATCATGTCACGTTTTCTTGTAATAGGTATATCAAAATAAGAGATAGACCTGAATATTGTATATAAAAAGTACTGAAAAATGTTGATAATTTTGGAAATATTTATAATTTTTTGTATTATTATTATATATATTTTGAAATAGTTGAATATTATCTTGAATTATTATATACAATGAGTAATTACTTAATATAAATTTACAATGAAATATTTATTATTTATTGTAATATAACACTGATTTACACAAAAAATACAAACAAACAAACAACTCTGAGGCAATGAAAGCAATTTATGTTGTCAATT
The DNA here is from genome assembly GCF_040414725.1 of Anabrus simplex. Taxonomy (NCBI): domain Eukaryota; kingdom Metazoa; phylum Arthropoda; class Insecta; order Orthoptera; family Tettigoniidae; genus Anabrus; species Anabrus simplex. The sequence continues at coordinate 385,609,120 of NC_090267.1, read as the reverse complement.
AAACGTGATTTAAAAACAAACAATGTTATTTTTATTCAGTATCTTTATGAATTCATAAATGTGAACAAAATCAACTTTAACAGTCCTAGATGCCCCCTTGAAATGAACGGTTGGCTGCCCAGCGTCTGACTGCATCAAGTTTGTCTTCTATTTTCAAACACCAACAGTAGTCAGCCATCATTGGTTCATCCCACCTCCCCTGGTATCCTCTTTCTGCCTCCTTGATGTTCTGATGGAACCTCTCTCCCATCTCTTCACTAACAGCCCCAAGATTTTTCAGAAAGTGATCGAGATGAGAATGAAGGAAGTGCAGTTTCAGACTCATTCTACACCCCAAACTCTTTCATATCGTCCAACATCGTTTTCACTATTGTTTTGTATTGTTAATCCTTTACATTTCCTAGGAACTTTGTTATGACGTCTCTTATTGAATTACATGCAGCAAGTTCCACGGCATTCAAGGTCTGTTCAAAGTTTCTGTCTTTCAGAAGCTTTCTAATTTTTGGTCCATTAAAAATGCCTTCCTTGACTTTTGCATAAGATAAATGTGGACAAATATATGGAACGCTATACTGTCTCAGTAAACTAAAGAAAATTCTTATTAACGCATTACCTCATTTTGATTATTGCGATATAGGCTCCATGGCTAAATGGTTAGCGTGCTGGCCTATGGTAACAGGGGTCCCGGGTTCGATTCCCGACAGAGTCGAGAATTTTAATCATCATTGATTAATTTCCGTGGCATGGGGGCTGGGTGTATGTGTTGTCTTCTTCACACCACCACCACCACCACCACCACGACACGCAAGTTGCCTACGGGTGTCAAATCAAGAGAGTTGCACCTGGCGAGCCGAACACGTCCTGGGATTTTCCAGCACTAAAAGCCATACGCCATTTCATTTCATTTTTCATTGCGTTATAGTTTACAACAACCTAGGAGTAGACTGGGGAAGAAAATTACAGCGTGCTCAGAATGCTTGTGTAAGATTTATCTGTGGACTTCTTTACGCTGACCATGTCACACCGTCTTACACACGACTCAGGTGGCTTCACCTGCAAGAATGACACACACTTCATACTCTTGGCTTTTTGCAAAACTTCTCAACCAGCCTATCTCCGTGATCGCATCAAGCTCGCCACCACAGACCATAACAAAAATAAACAATCCTGCAGCACCATGTGTTTATCCCTTCCTGTACACAGAACAGCAATCTACACAAAATTATTCACAGTTACCGTAGCCCGACAATGGAATCTCTTACCAGTGGACGTCAGAAGCATGTCCAGCAGCTCAGCTTTTAAACATGCCTGTGTCGAAATACTAGGTTATTTATTTATTGTATGATGTGCACAGATAGATTATATAAATAAGTATACAATATATACACAATATATACAAGCAGAAGCCTATAGTTCCAAATCAAGTCCACTGATCCATTTTAAGGCCGCCTCAGTTGCGTTGTGTATGTCCTCCAAAGGACCTTGAAATGCTCTCTGTGGACACTCGGCAATTATGTGGTGGATGGTCTGTGAGGTAGCTCCACAATCACACCCAGAAGACTTCTGCCAGCACCATTTATAAAGAGTATAGCCACATCTTCCTTGATTGACTCTTATCCTGTTTAGAGTCCTCCATTAACGTCTGGGTAGATGGAATCCGGGAGGTTGAACATGAGGTAGAGTCACAAGATGTTGATTGGGAACAGAAGACTGCTGCCATTGGTGTAACCAGGCGTTCGTGATGGAGAACCCAGATTCTTCCAATGAAAGTGCAGTGCGCCAGGGTGGAGATCTAGACTTAAGTCATGGAGTGGCAGGTTGAGTAATATCCTGGTGAATGGGGAGGTTGGAGTCCTGGCTGGTCTTCTTCCACAGTTTTAGAAGAGCTTCAGACCTTCTTAAGCAAGGCGGTGGAATATTACTGAGTGTAGGCAACCAGGCCACGTTTGTAGAGAGAATACAACCAGTTATAATGCGCATTGCTTGATTTAGTTGAGCATCAATCTTCGCAGTATGAGCACTGTTCAGCCAAGTTGAAGCGCAGTATTTGGCAACTGAATAGCAAAGAGCTAGAGCAGTAGATCTCAACACATGGTTGTTTGCGCCCCAGGATGTGCCGGCTAATTTTTGAAGAATATTATTCCGACTTTTAATCTTGGCGGCTGTGTTGTTAATATGATGTTTATATGTTAGGGACCTGTCTAATGTGACACCTAAATATTTTGGGAAGGGACAGTGTTGTAAGGATTGATTTCTGAATGTTATTGTAGGCTTGTAGTTGGCAAATTTATTTCTGAGATGAAACACAGATGCAACAGTCTTTTGGAGATTTGGACGGAGACACCACTTTTGGAAGTATGTATCTAGCTTTTTTAGATCTGCTGTAAGAATTTGTTCAGCTTCTGGAAAACTTGGAGTTTGGCTAACCAGTAGTGTATCATCTGCGTAAATAAATTTCCTGGACTTAGTTGCTGGTAAGTCAGCAGTATAGAAGTTGAAAAGTAAGGGTGCCAGAACAGATCCTTGTGGAAGTCCATCATTCAGTTTGTAGGTTTTGCTTACTGCATCATCCGAGAAGATCTGAAAGTTTCTGTTGCTAATCATATTGCCAATGAGATTTGTAAGCTTGACACAGGGGATGGCAGAGATAAGTTTTAGCAGGAGCCCTTCTCGCCAAACAGCATCATAGGCTGCTGATAAGTCTAAGAAGACAGCCATACTAATCTTCCGATTCTCAAATCCATTTTCAATATGAGAGGTCAATGCAAAAATTTGGTCAGCGCAATTTCTTCCAGGTCTGAAGCCAGCTTGTTCTGTGGGAAGGAGATTATTGATGGTTTCTGAGATCCTATTGTATATTAGTCTTTAAAGGAGCTTTAGAGTAACACTTAGCAGTGCAATGGGTCTGTAGCTTTCCACTCTTAGAGGGTCCTTGTTGGGTTTCAAGATCGATATTACTTTGGTCTTCTTGAATAGTGAAGGAAGGTTACATGTCTCCAAAATATTGGAGAAGAATATGGTGAGCCAAGTGATTGTTGCAGGTCCAAGATGTTGCAGGAATTCAGGATAGATGCCGTCTATACCTGCTGCTTTCCCGGATTTTATGTTCTTGATGCCTTCTAGGGTTTCCTCTCTTGTGAAAGGACAAGAGAATAGGGATGATTGTTGTTTTGCTAATTGCTTTTTATGTTTCAGTGCTGACCGGATTTCCCTTACAACTTGATTATCTCTATTGATCTTTGAGATAGAGATCATGTGTTTGGCTAGATCATTAATGTTAACACTCAGTTTCTGTCCACCAGCTGGCTTTGATGAGTCAAGCTTTCTAATGAGAGACCAGGCTTTTCTACTTGAGTGGGTAAAATCAAGAGATGACACAGTGTCGTTCAAATTTGTTTTCTATTGTCATTCAGTAATTGAATAATTTTTGTGGCTGTTTCATTGCTGCCATTTTCCTCAAATTCCTTAAGAAGGCTCTCACTCTCTGCAGTCCATCCAGGAATATATTCTTTACGGCATCCTCTTGGAATGCAGCGCCGAGCAGCACCTTTTATAACTCCAACAAATCTGTCATAGTTATTAAAGGTTGGCTTAATCCATCTTATATTTGCATCAGTTTGTTCTTTAAATTTTTTCCAATTATCTTTTTCGTTTGTGGGTTATTGTAGTCACGTCCTAGTTCGTGAACCATGGGCAACGGCTGAGTGGCCTAGTAAGTGGTCCTGAGAGTCGGGATACCAGTTACTATGGAATGGGAGTGGGCATCTCGGACATATTCTGAGTCCTGGCCCTCCTTGTGCTCAGGCGGCTAAGACTATACAATCCACCGGTGGTCCATAACCCGTTAGAGGAGAGATCCTCACTTGGACTATGTGTAAGTAGGGTAGCATCCTGCTTCATGAATCTACCGAGCTCAGAACATTTTAATCAAGCCTTGGACCTATGGGAGTAACGGAGTCCCACTCCCATTTGACAGGCGAGGGACTCCTTGGAAACAACTTGGCGAACGAAATGGAATTCGATGGGGAGCTATCAATATTAATGGGGCTTATGGAAGAAAGAAAGTAGAACTGGCTGAGTCAGCAAAGAGGATGCATCTGGATGTGCTAGGAGTAAGTGATATTCGGGTAAGGGGAGATAACGAGGAAGATATAGGAGATTATAAAGTGTACTTGACGGGTGTTAGAAAGGGAAGGGCAGAGTCTGGGGTAGGGCTCTTTATCAGGAATACCATTGCACGGAACGTAGTTTCGGTTAGGCACGTAAATGAGCGAATGATGTGGGTAGATTTGTCAGTTGGAGGAATTACGACTAGAATTGTGTCCGTGTATTCACCATGTGAGGGTGCAAATGAGGATGAAGTTGACAAGTTTTATGAATCATTGAGTGACATCGTGGTCAGGGTCAACAGCAAGGATAGAATAGTGCTAATGGGCGATTTCAATGCGAGAGTTGGGATTAGAACTGAAGGATACGAAAGGGTGATTGGTAAATGTGGGGAAGATATGGAAGCTAATGGGAATGGGAAGCGTTTGCTGGACTTCTGTGCTAGTATGGGTTTAGCTGATACGAATACATTCTTCAAGCCTAAGTCTATTCACCGCTACACATGGGAGGCTAGGGGTACCAGGTCCATAATAGACTATATCTTAACTGACTTTGAATTAAGGAAATCTGTTAGGAATGTACAAGTTTTGGGGGGATTTTTCGATGATACAGACCACTATCTGATCTGTAGTGAACTAAGTATCTCTAGGCCTAGGGTAGAGAAAGTGAAATCTGTCTGCAAACGAATAAAGGTAGAAAATCTCCAGGACGAGCAAATTAGACGGAAGTACATGGATATGATTAGTGAGAAGTTTCGAACAGTAGACAGTAAGCAGGTTCAGGATATAGAAAGTGAATGGGTAGCATACAGGGATGCTGTAGTAGAAACAGCAAGGGAATGCCTAGGAACAACTGTGTGTAAAGATGGGAAACAGTGAACATCTTGGTGGAATGATGAAGTGAGAGCAGCTTGTAAACATAAAAAGAAGGCTTATCAGAAATGGCTCCAAACAAGGGCCGAGGCAGACAGGGATTGGTACGTAGATGAAAGAAACAGAGCGAAACAAATAGTTGTTGAATCCAAAAAGAAGTCCTGGGAAGATTTTGGTAACAACTTGGAAAGGCTAGGTCAAGCAGCAGGGAAACCTTTCTGGACAGTAATAAAGAATCTTAGGAAGGGAAGGAAAAAGGAAATGAACAGTGTTTTGAGTAATTCAGGTGAACTCATAATAGATCCCAGGGAATCACTGGAGAGGTGGAGGGAATATTTTGAACATCTTCTCAATGTAAAAGGAAATCATCCTGGTGGTGTTGTGAACAGCCAAGCAAATGGGGAGGAGGAAAATGATGTTGGTGAAATTATGCTTGAGGAAGTGGAAAGGATGATAAATAAACTCCATTGTCATAAGGCAGCAGGAATAGATGAAATTAGACCTGAAATGGTGAAGTATAGTGGTAAGGCAGGGATGAAACGGCTTCATAGAGTAGTAAAATTAGCATGGATTGTTGGTAACGTACCTTCAGATTGGGCAAAAGCAGTAATTGCACCTATCTATAAGCAAGGGAACAGGAAGGATTGCAACAACTATCGAGGTATCTCATTGATTAGTGAAAATCAAAACCTACAACGTGTTTTCCAGTCTTTGACAGGGTCAGGGATGGGAGGAATGAAGCATATATAGGCTATTGGTACGATGGGGTCGCCACTCCCAAAGTGATTTATGAATGACTGATAAATGCTATGAAATGATAATGGAGAGTGTTGCTGGAATGTTAGATAACAGGGAAAACCGGAGTACCCGGAGAAAAACCTGTCCCGCCTCCGCTTTGTCCAGCACAAATCGCACATGGAGTGACCGGGATTTGAACCACGGTATCCAGCGGTGAGAGGACGACGCGCTGCCTTCTGAGCCACGGAGGCTTTCATTGATTAGTATACCAGGCAAAGTATTCACTGGCATCTTGGAAGGGAGGGTGCGATCAGTCGTTGAGAGGAAGCTGGATGAAAACCAGTGTGGTTTCAGACCACAGAGAAGCTGTCAGGATCAGATTTTCAGTATGCGCCAGGTAACTGAAAAATGCTACGAGAGGAATAGGCAGTTGTGTTTATGTTTTGTAGATCTAGAGAAAGCTTATGACAGGGTACCGAGGGAAAAGATGTTCGCCATACTGGGGGACTATGGAATTAAAGGCATATTATTAAAAGCAATCAAAGGCATTTATGTTAACAATTGGGCTTCAGTGAGAACTGATGGTAGAATGAGTTCTTGGTTCAGGGTACTACAGGGGTTGGACAAAGCTGTAATCTTTCACCTTTGCTGTTCGTAGTTTACATGGATCATCTGCTGAAAGGTATAAAATGGCAGGGAGGGTTTCAATTAGGTGGAAATGTAGTAAGCAGTCTGGCCTATGCTGACGATTTGGTCCTAATGGCAGACTGTGCCGATAGCCTACAGTCTAATATCTGGGAACTAGAAAATACTGTAGGTGCAATGAGTATGGTATGAAAACTAGCCTCTCGAAGACTAAATTGATGTCAGTAGGTAAGAAATTCATCAGAACTGAATGTCAGGAGGGTGATACAAAGCTAGAACAGGTCGATAATTTCAAGTATTTAGGTTGTGTGTTCTCCTAGGATGGTAATATAGTGAGATTGAATCAAGGTGTCGTAAAGCTAATGCAGTGAGCTCGCAGCTGCGATCAACAGTATTCTGTAAGAAGGAAGTGAGCTCCCAGACGAAACTATCTTTACATCGGTCTGTTTTCAGACCAACTTTGCTTTACGGGAGCGAAAGCTGGGTGACTCAGGATATCTTATTCATAAGTTAGAAGTAACAGACATGAAAGTAGCAAGAATGATTGCTGGTACAAACAGGTGGGAACAATGGCAGGAGGGTACTTGGAATGAGGAGATAAAGGCTAATTTAGGAATGAACTCGATGGATGAAGCTGTACGCATAAACCAGCTTCGGTAGTGGGGTCAAGTGAGGCGAATGGAGGAGGATAGGTTACCTAGGAGAATAGTGGACTCTGCTATGGAGGGTAAGAGAAGTAGAGGTAGACCAAGACGACGATGGTTAGACTCGGTTTCTAACGATTTAGAACTAAATGAGGCCACAACACTAGTTGCAAATCGAGGATTGTGGCGACATTTAGTAAATTCACAGAGGCTTGCAGACTGAACGCTGAAAGGCATAACAGTCTATAATGATAATGTATGTATGTATGTATGTATGTATGTATGTATGTATGTATGTATGTATGGAGCTTTTTTAAAGTTCCATCTAGGTTTTGGATAAGATCGAATGACAGGAATATACATGTCAATTTGGAGTATGACAGGCCGGTGTTGACTATGAGGGAAACTGTTGAGAACTGAGCGAAGTATCTGGTTTGGAGAGTTTGGAGATTGGGTTATGAAGGAAAGATCTGGAGTATATTCCTTACCCCATCGGGCGGAGAAGAAGGTTCCTTTTTCTTTAGCATCATAGATTAGTTTAAGATTTTTCATGTCCATCCAGTCAACAAATGCCTCCCCATTTAGATTATTTTGTTGATAGCCCCAACATGTGTGATGACTGTTGAAGTCTCCTATGATTACGGTTGGGTGTTGTAAGGATGGTAGAGGAGGAGTGGGCCATGTTGTGTTTGGTGGCTTATATACGTTCATTATTGTTAGATTATTTATTTTAATTGTGACAGTGAAAATGTCATCACTTGAGCTACAGTCGACTACTGCGTAGTTAGTAATATTGTTTCTCACATAGGTAGCTAAGCCATACATCTCGTGATTATTGTGAGCCACTAATTTGAAGCCTGGGATCTTGCCTCTTGTTCTTAGTTACATATCATTGGCTGTATGAGTTTCTTGTAGCGCAATGACATCAATCTGTTGACCTTTCAGAATTTTAGCTAGACACTCGCATTTTGCTCTGCTGATGCCTTCGATGTTAAGATGGCATATTCGAATTGAAGGTCCGATTTTTCGGCTATAGGCTTCCGGGTCCTGATAAGGACCGATTTCTTCATTACTCTGTGCATTATGACCGAGAGGTCTTTTCAGACAGTTCGATCGCATCTCTTCGCCGTTGCTTTCTTAGCACAACCCGGGGGACACGTGTAGGGTAATTTAAAGTTTCACCTATGGACGGAAAGAACGCTCGTCCCCCGAAATACTAGGTAAACATGCATGAATCATCAAGTTATGACCTGAAAACATCTCCTCCTACTGCCTCTTCATCATTATTTCCCTCTTCCTTCAACATATCTTCTTCTTCTTCTTCTTCTTACTAATCCATCTCTCAACTGAAAGCGAAATTTCGGTGTACTGGATAAATGTATACATTTTTAAACTTTCTCTTAAGTAGTAGTTATAGTACTCATTATTCATATATTTTTAATGTACTCTACGTACGATGTGTATTATATAGATTATTTGATTTTTTTAAGTGTGGTTACTTTCATGAATACTCTTACTGTTATTATTGTTAATATTAACACATTATGGTCATCAGTAGTTATTATTAAGTATTCTAGGTTAAGACTGGTTAAGTGTAAGAATGGGAGTACATCCCTAACTTTGCCAGAATAAATAAAACATATTATTATTGCTTTTGTCCAAGGCCTTAACGAACTGCTTCATGATTCCCAGTTTGATGTGTAGCGGTGGCAAAATAATTTTTTGTGGGTCAACTAAGGCAGCATTTGTAACATTTTTCACACCAGGTGTCAAAACTTGTCTCCTGGACAGGAAGGTGTAGACCAGTATTTATCTTTAGCTCTGCTGTCCCATTCACATAAATAAGAAGGGAATTTAGTGTAGCCTGCTTGCTGTCCTAATAGAATACCACACACCTTCAAGTCACTACACACATCCCACCGGTGCTCATGATATTTGATTTTATCTAAAACAGTTTGCATTGTGATATAATTTTCTTTTAGTGAAACAGAATGTGCCACAGGAATCAAAGCTAGAATGTTTCCGTTATGAAGCAGTACAGCCTTTAAGCTCCTCTTAGAGGAATCCACAAACAATCTCCAGGATTGTAAGCCCTCCCTAGCTGTTCTATCAATCCTGGAATGTCACAGCAGTAGGTAAGATCATCTTCCTTCTTGAAATACTTCCTAAACTATTTATCTCTATGTCTATACCAAGAAAAGGTAGTTCCAGGCGCAAGGTTTTTTCCTTTCAATCGTGACCCTAGCAGTTCACTTTTTTCCTTCGTGAGACCAAGGTCTCATATCAGATCACTCAACTCCAATTGTTTAAACAACTGTGGACCTACTGCATCTGTGGCAGGTGAAAAATCCATATCAACTTGCTCGTTATCAGAATTTGAGGAACCGTCAGTCAGGCAAACTGGTAGGAGGAGAAGGTAATGGAATTTCCAGTCCATGAGGAACAGATCTCATTGCCGACTTTAAATTTGGGTACACAATACTGTCCTTGTTTCTCTTATTGTATCCCGCTACTTTACGCAGGCAAAAGTAACAGTCTCTGGTATAGTCCTAGAGCTCGCGCCAAACCATTCCTATCCCAAATGGAAGGGCCTTACGTTTCCCAATGCTCCAATGTTGTAGGTTTTCAAGGCATGTTTTACAAATTACGTGGGGAGCTCACGACTTGTTCAAGTCTCCTAATTTTACCTTAAAATATGCATAATATAAACGTTTCACTGATGCAGTTATTGGCCTACTCTGTCCCTTCATAATATAATACCCACACACGTAACAGAATGAGTCTGGCTTATTCACACATCTTCTTCTAATTCCTGACACACTTGCAATTTTCACAACACAACACAGTATAAAAAAGTCAGACTTCCGCCACACTCACAATGCAACTGACTGGCCTCACCGAATTGCTGCTACCATGAGCTAAAAATAGACTCTGTTATCTGACTAATTCAATGGAGGGGACATAGTTGGTGGAGGAGGTTTGGATTGACAAATGTACGCAACATTAACAAAGCAAACCACGGCCACTCTAACAACAGCCGATTCGCTGTTATCACAAAGCAGCACTGTGCCGCAATGACACATTTTCAGACAGTAAATGGCAAATAACACGAACACTAGATGTGATACAATAGAACCAATGACATTTCTGAAATCAGGAGACCTTATTTAGTTAAAATCACGTATCAGATGCTTTGCCGCAAAAATCATGCTGGGTACTGTAAGTAGAGTCTTTGATTGATACTGATGAAATATGAATACAGTGGATTTGTCAAAAGGGTTAAATGACTGTATTGTAATGGTTATAGCGTCCGCCATGCTAACTTACAACGAGCCGAGCTCGTCACCCATCGCCCCACCCCCCTCACGCTCGACCGTGCCAATCACGAGCAACACTCAAGCGCTGGGCCGGCCCTTCTCACTTCTATCCGTGGTCGCGTCGCATGGGACGATGGAAATTACTCGACTACTAATCTGGAGTGTTCCCTCTCACGATGTTCCCGGATCCGTCCAGCATCCGGACGATTCTAGAAGAGCCAGCGCAGGTATATAAGAGAGGAACGACCTGCCTGGAGTCAGTGAGGAGAGTTAGTTAGTGAGTGAGCGAGAGCGAGATTGAGTTCGCTGGTGTGAGTTAGCGAAGAGCACAGTCAGTGACAGCTTGGGCTGAGATGTCAGCCTGATGGAGTATCTGCCTGTTGGAGCCGAGGACTCGTTCCTGTTTCCCTGATGTCGTGTGTGTGTGTGTCCCTTGAGGACGGCTGCTGGAGAAGAACCTTGGGTGTTCTGGAGCAGAGCGAAGGGAACACTGGATGCCGACGTGTGCCGACTGCGAACGGGGTTCGACGGACAGTGAACAGCGGATACTATCCCGACCTGTGAGAATGACGTGTAGGCTGTGGACCGTGACAGCACTAACGAGTGTGACTGAGTGAGTGTAGTGTAAATAATCGGGGACTCTGTGTGTGAGTCATTGTAGATGGAACATGAGAAACTAAGAGAGAGAGCGCGAACCGTGTAAGTGTGTAACCGTGTACTTGTGTAAGTTGTAAGCTCAGCTATCGTCTGTGTGTGTGTGTGTAAATCTGTAATTGTAGTGCTTAGTTAATAGATCTTAAAATAGGACGCTACCAGGTTCTGTACTCATTTATTAATTTATTTATTCATCTACCCCGCCAACACGTTACAGTATATTGATGACATAAATAGGAATCATCTGTATGTATTCCCAGTGAAAATATCATCCACCCCAGATATGTACACTTTACTTACAGGTAATGAGCAACCAGCAGCAAGATTCTCTAACGGTATTTAAACGTGTGCATTTTAGCAAAGAGATTTTATGATCATCAATAGAAATAATGCTAGTAATGAACAATGTTTAACAATAGGGTTTTTATTGCAAAGGAATCTTAAAAATTAATGCATGTTTGATAATGCATGTCTTCTAGTCTTTGTTATCTTGTACGGATTTCTTTGTCTTTCATTTTCAGGAGGAGTCAGTGGTAACGCACGTTTGTCGGAATTATGTTAGTAGTTTCATATATTATGTTACGGGTTTGAGATGATGGTAATATGTTTTATCCTTGTATATATCCATTGTTGTTGCTTACGAATTCAGCGTGGCTGCCGTCTGTTTACTTTCTGATCCACGGGTGGCCCAGATTGGCTGCGCAGTAGATGTTAGTTTTTTCTCGTCCTGCGCGTGACGTCATCAAAGGAGCACCGTGACTGTGTAGCATACAACCGCACGTGTATCTTATTTCGTTGTTTATCGCTGTCTGCCTTATAAAGAAAGGATTTCCAAGTAATATCTATACTTAGTTTCTTTCCGTATATTGCTATTGGTTTATATAGTGGCCTACTGTATTTTCGTGCAGTTATTTTCGTTTCGTCAGTTGCGTGAAGAGTGTAATAGTAGCTGGAATGAAATTTCTGTGTTCATAGTATAATTGTAGTGTATATATCTGCGTGGGAAATTTCTGTGTTGGTAAATCGAGTCAATTGCTCCCATTTCAGAAAGGTTTTATGACGACCATCTGTTCATTATTTGGCCTTTTTAGTGACCTCCAATATCTCAACATAAAGTACATTTTGACTGCTCGATTAAACCAAGACTGTCTGGAAAATTTATTTTCTCAGATAAGAGGACTCGGGAATTTCTATGAACATCCGCTACCAACCGAGGTGAAATTTAGATTGAGACTGTTACTTCTGGGCTCGAACTCAGAAAATATTCCGTTATCCAATAAAGCTGCAGTGATTTCAGAAACTGATAATGTGATACTGACATCTAAACTTGTAGATTTACTGCCGGATATGTCTGAAGCATTACGCATGATTGAAGGTGAGACAGAAATTCGGGACATTGCGATAGAAAATTGATTCACCGCAATCTACAGCGACACCTGATTGTTCAGCAGAGGGATTTCGGTACCTCGCCGGCTACATAGCCTATCGTGGAAGAAAATATGATAGGTCAATGGGAAATCCCACTGGGGAAATGCTTTCCATATCTTCTGGTACAGCCTCTGTGGGATGGATAGAAGTGTTATCTCGGGAAGGTCTACTCGTTCCACCGGAAGAATGGCTAAACCAAGTAAAGAAATTTGAGTTAATTTTCACGGACGTGCTGAACTGTCACACATACCTAATATTATACGCAAAGTGTGTCAAATAATTAGCAGTAAATTCCCCGCTGTACCACCAGAAATAGTAAAAATGTATGTTAGGACGAGAACATTTATACGCATACGACAAATGAACATTCGGGCAAGGACTGAAAAATCCATAGCAGCTCATCGGCGAAAGGCATGGCAGTGGATTTTATCTTCAAAAGCAACCACTTCATGACATCTGATCTCACAGGTAGGACTGTGTTCTAACTAAGTGTTTTTCCTGTTCTTTCTTATTTAATTTTAAAAAGTAGGAATATCTATGCAAGGTTTCGAATATGAACTTACTTCTGCTGCTGTTATAATATTTGTTAAGCTTTAAACTCGATATCTGCGAAAGTGAGTCATATATCGTGTGTTAACATGCGGTAGTTCCAGTACGGAAGTTCTGCTGACAACATTCAATATTACAAACATTTCGTATCTCTAAATATTTATGTTGACAGATTTGATAGCACGTAGCCTTCCTCAAACTAAGTAGAGGAACTTGGATTTGTTAATAAATTTCGAGCGTTGGTCAGTGTGCCGTCACGTTACATTTACGTCTTATTCGTAACAGAAATAATGAAACGTACTATGCTGTACTTTCTTTCAATCTTATAACAGCGGTAAACTTTGTGTCTGGTGTGCAATTAGTTCTTAGAAACTGTAATGTTTGCTGGTATTATGAGATTCCTACTGAACTGCGCGCTATGGGCTTGGCTGCTTTGCTCCTTCTGTTACGTCATTTCGTTAACCAATAGCAGCTCGTCTCGCGTTGGGCCCAACCTTTAGTAGTGTTTAAGAACCTTGTTTCTGATCCAATATGGATGCCTTGTTTATCTTTATGCTGGCGATTTTTCCTTCAAATTATGTCTATTTTCCAGTTATGTGCATTTATATTAATAATACACGATTTGCAAGTCATTTATACAAAGGAATCTATTCTGAGGAATTGAGGGATTATTATCCAGATTTCGTGAGAGGGAGAGAGAAAAATTATCATAAACCATAATAAACTATCATAAACAAACGATTGTGGAATAACCATTATAAATTGTACTATCTATAAACCATCATAGTTAACCACCATATAGTCAAATTCCAATGAATGAGCCATCATGTCTTAAGAAGTAATGAGAGTAAACCATCCTAATAGCTAATTTGTACATTGTATGAGCCATCTTGGTGAATCAAGTAGAAATAGACCATCTATAAGAAAGAAATGTCAATACGAGGGCTGTTATTTATTAGTGGCAACACTATTGTGTGAATACCAGGAAACAGAACCTGCGATTGCCGCATATAAACTCATGAAGGTGGTATCCAAACTACCTAACGGTACATGGACTTGTCCATCCAGTGTTGTGCTGCAAAGAATAGTGCTGTCTATGACAGACCAGTTGAACAGTTAGTATCCAAGATGTTTTCAAAACAGGAACAGTGCAGCTGGATTAAAACTGAAAGTATCTGCACCATACAGCAACAATATCATGAAGACCTTTGTGAGGTGTGGAGGAATTCGGCATTGTCTTACAGAACTGTGGCTTGGTGGGCAAAGCCTTCAATGATGGACAACAGCACGTGGCCAACAAGTATCAGCCGTGTCACGCTGGTATCAGTAACTAGGATATGCAGTTACTGGCAGAGTGCTGGGAGGGATAAAACCCAGACAGTTCACAAATTAGCCAGCAGAGCACTTAATACTGTGTTTCATATCCTGAAAGAGTGCCTTGATATGTCCCCAAAGTTCTACAGGCAATAGACCGCTACATTCGCATCATCCAGACAACAGGAATACTAGAGCTTGTACATCATTGGAAATGGGTTCTAAGCAATGCTGGAGACTACAATGAGGGACTGTGAACATTTCATAGAGGTATCTATCTCTATTGTACCAATTGTAATTAATAGTTGCCACTAACAAAGAAATACTGAAAGGAGGACTGTGGGTGAACCCCCCTTCGTACCTTCATCAGCCGTGTCTGCTGTCTCAAGCTACTCCCAGTAACCGGCTAGCCCCACCTCTCCTGCCATCATGCAGTGCCCCATTCTATCTCTGCCCAAGCTTCTGGCATCAGACAGCCACAAGCATTTCAGGTTTGCTATAGGAATCAACTTCTATATCATCTGATGGACAAGCAGACATCAACTTTTGTAATGAGACAAAGTCTCTCATAGTGCATTGGCACTGTCGGTGGCTCCAAGTAGACTACGCAGTGGCCTCCTCGTTATGCACTAGCCATGCGTCTTGGTGTGTGTGGTATGTACCAACTGATGAGCCCAACTTAGCACACGGGGGCGAAACACTGGCAACCAGGAATGAGTTAGCTGGAAACTTTATAATGTCCAATAATGGACCTTTTATATTGGTATTATTAACATAGTATCAGTTAGTAATCCCAACCCTTCCATAGGGATACAACTTGCATCCTGTTTACTGAGCTTGAGAGTGGCCATCTGTTAAGTAATACCCAGTTGGAGGAACAGAATGGGGTTCCAGGACATTAAACAAACCAGTATGCTTGTTCCAGGAAGTTGTACATTTATTACATTTTTGAAAATGTAGGTTGAGATTTGATCCTAAGTAACAGAGTATCCAATGAACTCCACATAGATTTAATCAGTATTCATTTACTGTATTTTGAACCTCCTCATTTTTAGAAATTATCATAACATTATTTTGGCAATACGGTTTAGGATTAGCCCTTGTTCAATAAGGCGTGTACTGAGCCCCACAGTAGGTTAAAATGTAATTAATCATTCCTCATAAAACCAATTGGGATTAGCCCATGTGAACAAAGGATACCAAGTTAAGTGTGTCATGACTAATGCCCCTTTTACATTTAAATTAGAACTTTTTTTAAATGTATATTAAATCTGTCCTAGGGTTTTTCTATTGTTGGTATTCAGTCCAACCCTCTGAATGGACTGAAGTGTTCAGTTGTGATTTTGCACTTTCTTTTTAATACAAACTGCTTTACGTCGCACGGACACAGACAGGTCTTATGGCGACTAAGGGATTGGAAAGGGCTAGGAGTGGGAAGGAAGAGGCTGTGGCCTTAATTAAGGTACAGCCCCAGTATTTGCCTGGTGTGAAAATGGGAAACTACGAAGAGCACTTTCTTTCGGCAAGGATATTAATACCCAGAAGAACATTGTACATACCGGTACTGCTTTCTAATTTTTAGTACTGTAGCACACACTAAATAACTACCTTTTACGCCCTTGCCGTGTCCAGGATGGGTCACGTAAAAGAAATCCTGATCAGTCTCTCAGGGTTGTCGACGGTAGCCTATATTTGTTTTACGTGGGATCAGAAGATAACACCGATATGCCGAGAAATATACTAACTGCCGGTTGACTCGATGGACGCCTACATCCGATGTATCAATTTTATATGATTACCCAGTGATTCACTGCCTTAATTCTAAGGTATCTTATATTACTATGGTAAGCTATAAATAAGACTCAAGTAAAATTTAACCACTAATATTTCTTAAAATATAGAAAAATCTTGGAGGAGAAAAATGAAAATATGAAATTAAAATTCAAAATTAATAGATTGGTAAACATCTATTAGGTTAAAGTTCTTTGTCGATGATCTCATTTTTCATCATTATCTTGTTAATCATCATTGAAATGTGCTAACCTTCATCATATCTACAATACAGTACTTGTACATAAAACTGAAAATATATGCAATTTGAGTATGGGAAAAGTATCGTTACATAAAGTTATTCCATTATTTTCTAGCTAACATTGTCTGTCCATTGCACAATTCTTACCTCTCCTTAAGACACTTCATTAAAATGATATTCATCAACTTTTAGGTTGGATTATCTCATGATATTTATTTATTCTCAGTATAAGCATCAGGAAAAGTTATAAGTTTCTCGTAAGCTTCAGCAAAACTTTGCTTTAAAAATCAATAATAATTACCATAAAATTCAAAAGCATCTCTTAAATTAATCTTCATGTATAAACTAGAGTAATCATTAGCGCTAGCAAGGTATACTGAATCTTAAATGAGCCAAAAATATGTATGTGATCTCGCGTAAAATTAATTAAAGCATTTAGGGAAATATCATTCTGGAAGATATTGTTTGTACGACATCACCTCATCTACATCCTTATATACAGTATCAATTGAAGTATGCCATAATCAATTTAAACATACATACATTATCATTATAGACCGTTACACCTTTCAGCCTGCAAGCCACTGTGAATTTACTAAACGTCGCCACAATCCCCTATTTGCAACTAGTGCTGTGGCCTCATTTAGTTCTATACCTCTTATCTTTAAATTGTTAGAAACTGAGTCTAACCATCGTCGTCTTGGTCTCCCTCTGCTTCTCTTACCCTCCATTATTCTACTAGGTAATCTATCCACCTCCATTCGCCTCACGTGACCCCACCACCGAAACTGGTTTATGCGTACAACTTCATCCATCGAGTTCATTCCTAAATTAGCCTTTATCTCCTCATTCCGAGTACCCTCCTGCCATTGTTCCCACCTGTTTGTACCAGCAATTATTCTCGCTACTTTCATGTCTGTTACTTCTAACTTATGAATAAGATATCCTGAGTCCACCCAGCTTTCGCTCCCGTAAAGCAAAGTTGGTCTGAAAACAGACCGATTTAAAGACAGTTTCGTCTGGGAGCTGACTTCCTTCTTACAGAATACTGTCGATCGCAACTGTGAGCTCACTGCATTAGCTTTACTACACCTTGATTCAATCTCACTTACTATATTACCATCCTGGAAGAACACACAACCTAAATACTTGAAATTATCGACCTGTTCTAGCTTTGTATCACTAATATGACATTCAATTCTGTTGAATTTCTTACCTACTGACATCAATTTAGTATTCGAAAGGCTAATTTTCATACCATACTCATTGCACCTATTTTCAAGTAAAAATATATTTGACTGCAGGCTTTCGGCACAATCTGCCATTAAGACCAAGTCGTCAGCATAGGCCAGATGCTTACTAAATTTCCACCTAACTGAATACCTCCCTGCCATTTCTTCAATATTCATTTCAATTCATCTCTCTTCTTAATATTCTCAACTCTTCACAATTAACCTCTCTTGATGCATATGTAATTTTCTTCTTGTATATTCTCATCATCGGATCAATGTCTTCTCAAATCGTATCAATCTCTCTTCTGTCTGTTGGCATTTCCATAACTTCTGACATCCTATCTTATGATAGCCATTTATTTCCTTCATGCCTTATCAACCTATATCACCTATAGTGTCACAAAATAATCTTGTCAAAACTTCTCATCTCCTATGGCATAACATTACTTGGAGAGAATATCCTATTTTTCTTGAGAATTGGGGTTTATTTATTTACATAGTTTACGCCCACATTGGAGCACTTAAATCAAACCCAAATACATTTATGTTAACAAAGAATTAACTGAAGATTTAGCTTGCATCATTTTCTTCCTTTCCCAAAACTTCTTCATTCTGGCTGACCTGGCTGCCCTTTCTTCATCAGATATGACATATTGTTTGTGTTGTACAGTTTTTAATGACAATCTTATTTGTTTGTTCTTGAGAATCTTTTTTTCTTTATTTTCAATTTGCTTCATTGTAATATTCAGCTCTTCTAAATCATTCTGAACTTCTTTAAACCAATTATTTTTTGTTTTACTTTTCCAAAAGTAATTAAATAGTTGTTTTATTATCCTATTATCATTTTATCTAGAAAGATGACAGAAAAAGGCAATTCTTCTTTTTCTCAACGTATCTATTACAGATTCACTTTCCCTATAAACCACTGCATTAGGCAATAATCTCCATTGTCCATCCACCTGATGTTTTTTATTAATGATTGTTCTGAGTATCTACTCTCTTTATATCGATCTACTGAGAGAATCTAACATATTTAAGCTTAATTTGAAGATTAAAACGACACAATAACAAGACTTTGATTACAAATGAACTACTCTAAATAACCTACTAAACTACATGTTTTTATTTAAGAAACTTATCTCCTTTCCTTCGCTTCTGGGGCGATTTATGTCTCGTTCATTCTGCATTGTTGGGAGCGATCATCGTACTGCGTGGCTGGTTCTGCTGATGTCAACTGCGGTGTTGGCCCCTCATGGTTCAGCTCAGGTCACTCCAGGTAGCCCGCCGCCCATCTTCTTATGGACTCATCATCATCTCGTCTTGCTCAATTACAGAAATGCAGAAAAACATATGTGAGATCAGCTGTTGCATGTGATTACAATCAAAGCCTTCTATTGTAATAATTATTCTTTTAAAACTTCTTTACTTGGTCCCTAATTTTACCTCAGACTTCCAAAATGTCTGCTGTAAATTCAATATATGTGCTGTATGGGATTTGCGTTATAAACTTTCTTGCAGTAATATTGTGTTGTTCTGAACTATTGCTTCTCTGGTTGATATTATGCTCTTGGTGTCTTAGACTGGCCGACTTCCAAATCTCGTTGAATGTTTTAATTGGATATGCATTTTATGAAATTATATATTGATATTTTAGGCGTTATTTCGATATTTTCTTGTAGCTAATATGTTCTTTCCTCAAATTTTCTTCTTTTCTTGATACTTTTCTTTTGAATCAGCATACAACTCATTTGCAAAGATAGTCATTTTCTTATCCTTTCTACAGTGTTGAGTTTCTTAACAATCCAAGTCCCTGGTTTTTCTCTATCTCACTGCCATCATGATTATTTAACTTTTGATATTGCATCATTCTGAATTTCTGTGGGTAATTGTGTTTATTCCAACTCGATTGAAACTTCACCTTTGGAATAGTGCAATGGCACACTTTCTTGCTATCATGTCCTGCAGTGTTCACTGTCAACTTGGTTACAGTAGGTTATCATACAAATAAACGTCCACTTTTCCAGTATTTGCTGCAATTTGTCTGAACAACACACGACTGAGTACTCTGCAACTGGATACACACAAGCAAAGGCTGCTGTTCATTCATCTTCGGAGTTCATCACTTAGTTTATGGAGGATGTTATTCAGTGTTTTAACCTTTGCTGCTGTTCTACTAAGATGTTCCTCATATAGCAGGGAGCAGTCTAAACCCCCGCAGATATTTTAAATCAGCATTCTACTTCCAAGTGAGAATGTGAAACATATTTCCAGTAGGAAAAACACAATTTGTAATACAAATACATTATTAGGAAATACAAACTGAAATAAAAGACATTATTAAACTCTGATCAACATGTTTTGTCCATTCAAGTGGACGTCTCGAGATTCCTCACATCACATACATGCATGCATACATACATACATACATACATACATACATACATACATACATTATCACTAAAGACTGTTATGCCTTTTAGCGTTCAGTCTGCAAGCCTCTGTGAATTTACTAAACGTCACCACAATCCTCTATTTGCAACTAGTGCTGTGGCCTCATTTAGTTCTATACCTCTTATCTTTAAATCGTTAGAAACTGAGTCTAACCATCGTCGTCTTGGTCTCCCTCTGCTTCTCTTACCCCCCCATAAGAGTCCACTTCTACTAGGTAACCTATCCTCCTCCATTCGCCTCATATGACCCCACCACCAAAGCTGGTTTATGCGTAGAGCTTCATCCATCGAGTTCATTCCTAAATTAGCCTTTATCTCCTCATTTCGAGAACCCCCTGCCATTGTTCCCACCTGTTTGTACCAGCAATCATTCTCACTACTTTCATATCTGTTACTTCTAACTTACGAATAAGATATCCTGATTCCACACAGCTTTCGCTCCTGTAAAGCAAAGTTGGACTGAAAACAGACCACTGTAAAGAGTTTTGTCTGGGAGCTGACATACTACTGATCACAACTGCGAGCTCACGGCATTAGCTTGATTCAATCTCACTTACTATATTACCATTCTGGGAGAACACACAACCTAAATACTTGAAATTATCAACTTGTTCTAGCTTTGTATCACCAATATGACATTCAATTCTGTTGAATTTCTTACACAATGACATCAATTTAGTCTTCGAAAGCCTAATTTTCATACCATACTCATTGCACCTATTTTCAAGTTCCAAAACATTACACTGCAGGCTTTCAGCACAATCTGCCATTAAGACCAAGTCGTCAGCATAGGCTAGACTGCTTACTACATTTCCACCTAACTGAATCACTCCATGCCATTTTATACCTATTAGCAAATGATCCCATGTAAACTACGAACAGCAAAGGTGAAAGATTACAAGCTTGTCTAACCCCTGAAAGTTGTTTTTTTTTTTTTTTTTTTTTTTTTTTGATAGTTGCTTTACGTCGCACCATCACAGATAGGTTTTATTGCGACATTGGGACAGGAAAGAGCTAGGAACGGGAAGGAAGCAGCCGTGCCCTGAATTAAGGTACAGCCTGGTGTGAAAATGGAAAACTACGGAAAACCATCTTTAAGGCTGCCGACAGTGGGGTTCGAACCCACTATCTCCCGGATACGAGCTCACAGCTGCGCGCTCCTAACCGCACAGCCAACTTGCCCGGTCCCCTGTAAGTACCCTGAACCAAGAACTCATTCTACCATCAATTCTCACTGAAGCCCAATTGTCAACATAAATGCCTTTGTTTGATTTTAATAATCTACCTTTAATTCCATAGTCCCCCAGTATGGTGTACATCTTTTTCCTCGGTACCCTGTCATATACTTTCTCTAGATCTACGAAACATAAACACAACTGCCTATTCCTCTTGTAGCATTTTTCAATTACCTGGCGCATACGGAAAATCTGATCCTGATAGCCCCTCTGTGGTCTGAATGCAACTGGTTTTCATCAAACTTCTTCTCAACTACTGATCGCACCCGCCCTACCAAGATGCCAGTGAATACTTTGCCTGGTATACTAATCAATGATTGACACCTCGATAGTTGTTGCAATCCTTCCTGTTCCCTTACTTATAGACAGGTGCTTTACTGCTTTTGTCCAATCTGAAGGTACCTTACCTACACTCCATGCCAATCTTACTATTCTATGAAGCCATTTCATCCCTGCCTTCCCATTATACTTCACTGTTTCAGGTCTAATTTCATCTATTCCTGCTGCTTTATGACAATGGAGTTTTTTTTACCATCCTTTCCACTTATGCGTAATTTCACCATCATCAGTTTAAAACACTATTCATTTCCTTTTTCCCTCCCTTCCTAAGATTTATTACTGTCCAGAAAGGTTTCCCTGCTGCTTGACCTAGCCTTTCCAGGTTATTACCAAAATCTTCCCATGGCTTCTTTTTGGATTCAACAACTATTTGATTCGCTCTGTTTCTTTCATCTACATACAAATCCCTGTCTGCCTCAGCCTTTGTTTGGAGCCATTTCTGATAAGCCTTCTTTTTACGTTTACAAGTTGCTCTCACTTCATCATTCCACCAAGATGTTCGCTTTTTCCCGTCTTTACACACAGTCATTCCTAGGCATTCCCTTGCTGTTTCTACTACAGCATCCCTGTATGCCACCCATTCCCTTTCTATATCCTGAAACTGCTCGAAACTTCTCACTGATCATATCCATGTACCTCTGTCTAATTTCCTTGTCCTGGAGATTTCCTACCCTTATTCATTTGCAGACAGATTTCACTTTCTCTACCCTAGGCCTAGAGATACTTAGTTCACTACAGATCAGATAGTGGTCTGTATCATCGAAAAATCCCCCAAAAACTAGTACATTCCTAACAGACTTCCTTAATTCAAAGTCAGTTAAGATATAGTCTATTATGGATCTGGTACCCCCTAGCCTCCCATGTGTAGCGGTGAATAGCCTTATGCTTGAAAAATGTATTCGTAACTGCTAAACCAATACCAGCATAGAAATCCAGCAAACGCTTCCCATTTCCATTCAGCTTCCATATCTTCCCCACATTTACCAATCACCCTTTCGTATCCTTCAGGTCTATTTCCAGCTCTCGCATTGAAATCGCCCATTAGCACTATCCTATCCTTGCGATTGTTGCTGTTGACCCTGACCACGATGTTACTCAATGCTTCATAAAACTTACCAACTTCATCCTCATCTGCACCCTCACATGGTGAATACACTTAGACAATTCTCATCCTAATTCCTCCATCTGCCAAATCTACCCACATCATTTGCTCATTTACGTGCCTAACAGAAACTATGTTGCGTGCAATGTTATTACTGATAAACAGCCCTATCCTTTCTAACACCCGTCAAGTACACTTTATGATCTATCTCTTCCTCGTTATCTCCCCTTACCCGAGTATCACTTACTCCTAGCACATCCAGATGCATCCTCTTTGCTGACTCAGCCAGTTCTACTTTCTTTCTTCCATAAGCCCCATTAATATTGATAACTCCCATCAAATTCCATTTCGTTCACCGAGATGTTTCCAAGGAGTCCCACGCCTGTCAAATGGGAGTGGTAATCCATTACTCCCACAGGTCCGAGGCTTGCTTAAAATGTTCTGAGTTCAGTAAATTCATGAAGCAGAATGCTACCCTACTTACACATAGTCCAAGTGAGGATCTCTCCTCTAACGGGTTATGGACCACCGGAGGATTATACAATCCTCTGCACCCTCATCCTAATTCCTCCATCTGCCAAATCTACCCACATCATTTGCTCATTTACGTGCCTAACAGAAACTATGTTGCGTGCAATGTTATTACTGATAAACAGCCCTATCCTTTCTAACACCCGTCAAGTACACTTTATGATCTCCTGGCCGCCTGAGCACAAGGGGGGCCATGACTCAGAATACGTCCGAGATGCCCACTCCCATTCCATAGCAACTGGTATTCCAACTCTCAGGACCACTTACTAGGGTACTCAGTCACTGCCCATGGTTCACGAACTAGGACGTGACTATAGTAACCCACACCATGAACCAATTTTAAAAAGTACTAACATTAGAAAAATAATACAGTGTGTCAGCGTTACATATATGAACATGCATTTATCAATTGTAAAGTTGTTAATGGGTTGGAAAAAACAATTGAGCTGAATGGTTGTAAGTTATGAATATGCTAGTGCACGCTGTATGTTGCTGAGGTACTTCATCTTATTGTGCAAGACCTGTTTGATAAATGAAACACGGCAAGAGTTCTCTAGTCTGACACATATGGGACAAGACCTTAGATCTATCAGATGACTGGATGTTCAATGAAAAAACGAGTTACTTATATAAAACAATTTAATTTATTGGAAAAAACTTAAACAATACTGTGTACTGTTAAGCGTACCTATGAAAAGAAAAGTAATACTGCACTTTTAAAGACATATTATATGAAAAAAGGCACATTGTTCAATGAACAGCAATTTACAATCATCATTAATTTATTCTTCACCGCGCTCGATAGCTGCAGTCACTTAAGTGCGGCCAGTATCCAGTATTCGGGAGATAGTAGGTTCGAATCCCACTGTCGGCAGCCCTGAAAATGGTTTTCCGTGGTTTCCCATTTTCACACCAGGCAAATGCTGGGGCTGTACCTTAATTAAGCCCACGGCCACTTCCTTCCCCATTCCTAGCCCTTCCCTGTCCCATCGTCGCCATAAGACCTATCTGTGTCGGTGCGACGTAAAGCAACTAGCAAAAAAAAAAAAAAAAATTATTCTTCTACATCAATCGGCCTATCCTGGAAATGTCACATGACTCGAGTTCACTGTTCGGACTACTGGACGTGTCAGACAAAGTGTCATACTACAGAGACTCTACTGTAGTTCATACCACTTAAATAAGTTAGTTGTTTAAACTCATTTGCCCATCTAGCCTATTGGGAAATTCCTAAGTGCATTGGTAAACACCATCAATGCAGGTGGAGAAAGACGAGTCTTACAATTTCGATATGTCATCTAAGTTATACAGTGTTATTCAGGAAGGTCCTTTATCTGTATGGTTAACTGCTTTGAAAAACAGCATGCAACTAAAAATGATTTAATCACTTGGGCTTAACCAAGACAATGAACAGTATAATTAACTCACCATACCAGTTTCACAGCTCTGTATTACTTTTATTGAAAATCAATCAATCTATCAATAAATAAATCATCACCGATTTGCATTTAGGGTAGTTGCCCAGATGGCAGCTTCACTATCAGTTGTTTACCTAGTCTTTTCTTGAATGATTTCAAAGAACTTGGAAATTTATTGAATATTCCCTTCGATAAATATTCCAATCCATAACTCATCTTCCTATAAAAGAATACCGTATTTGACTAAACTTATCCACCTTTAAAAGCTCCTTTCAAGCTTTCCATTCCACGCTATCTCCCCACTGACAGCTTGGAACATACTGCTTAGTCAAGCAGCTCATCTTCTTACTCCTAAGGCTGCCCAGCCCATAGTCAGCAACATTTTGTAACACTACTCTTTTGTTGGAAATCACCCAGAACAAATTGTACTGCTTTCCTTTGGATCCTTTTCCAGTTCTCATAACAAATACAGTGAAACCTCTCTATAACAGACATCTTTATGACCAAAAAGATGTCCGTTATACAGGGATGACCATTTGAGAGAGTGCATGAAATGGGTACCATTAAAAATAAGTAGGAACACAATAACCCTTGTACCATACTGTATCTGACAAAAACTCACGCACCGAGCTTGATAGCTGCAGTCGCTTAAGTGCGGCCAGTATCCAGTAATCGGGAGATTGTGGGTTCGAGCCCCACTGTCGCCAGCCCTGAAGATGGTTTTCCGTGGTTTCCCATTTTCAGACCAGGCAAATGCCGGGGCTGTACCTTAATTAAGGCCACGGCCGCTTCCTTCCACTTCCTAGGCCTTTCCTATCCCATCGTCGCCATAAGACGTATCTGTGTCGGCGCGACGTAAAGCCCCTAGCAAAAAAAAAAAAAAACTCACGCAAATTAGTAGTACTGTACAGTAAACTGTTCTATATTTCTGCACTGTGCTGTGCTCCCATGAGTAACTTACTTTCTGGATCTCTCTACTCAACCATTCAAGGCTTTGGAATCTCCTATACCTAATTCTGCTGCAAATCCAAATATTTTTGCATGTCCCTGACATAGGGTTGCCTTGTGTCAATAAGAGCTCTGTTACTACTTTTTAACTGTTTCATCCTCTGTTCCATTGCCATTTAAACGTCATTCTTTCATTAGCTCCTCTTGGTTTCTCACAATATCTGGTACCAGTGCCTTTCCAATCTGAAACACTTTGGACAGTTTACACACACCACACTCTCAAGATTATGATAGTCTTTTATTTTAAACAATTCCTCAGAGCCATGTTAAAATACATCAACTTACTAACGTAAGACTGGACACATCAAAAAGCCTATGAATCAACTTAAAAGTATCATGACAGTGAAAGTACAAATACCAGCATCATCACGTAATTCCGATAGAGGGTGACTGCTTGAGAGCCATGCCAAGAAATCAGCATCAAACAAAAACACACTGCTGGTTTCGGCCAGTGTCACTGTAGCGTACTTGCTTTGGTGCGAAACTGTCAGCTCGGAGGTTTGTATTCAAATTCCTCCCCTGGCGAAGTTTTATTCTTCGACTGGTGCTCTCATGTTGTTCTTAAGCCATGTACAGATGTAGCAACAGTCCCACGCAAAGCCCATTTGAATTTGCCCGTAAAACAATCTATTGACTAACTTCAGTGGCTGATGAAATGACAATGGTGCGAGATATCCAATTATTTCTTTCAAATTATTTAAAAGCATGACCAATCCTCTAACGCTGATATAGGCCTACCCGTTTCATGTTGATTCTGACCAGCCTGTATACTGTATAAGGAAACAAAGGTCCAATAATAGTCTTGGGAGAACCCCTCTTAATCATTACAGGATCAGATAATGCCTCACCTGTGCCAATTATCTAAGTTCTTTTTTCTAGAAATTTAGCCACCCATTTAACTGGTCTTTTATCTAGTCTAATAACCTTCATTTTCTTCAGTAGTCTGCCAGGTCTACCCCATCAAAAGCCTTGGATAGTGCAATAGCGATACAGTCCATTTGACTTCCCAAATCTAAAAAATCATCTACATCTTGCTGGAATCCTACCAGTTGAGCCTTACTAGAATAATCTTTCCTAAAACCAAATTGCCTTCTATCAAACCAGTTAGGAATTTTGCAAATGTGTTTAATCCTAATCAAAAAGTATGCCTTCCCAGAGATTACAAGCAACATATGTCAATCTTACTGGCCTGTAATTATCCACTTCACTTTAATTACTCTTCCCTTTGTACAATGCGGCTACTATTGCAACTCTCCATTCAATTGTTATAGCTCCCTCACACAAACAGGAATCAAATTTATATTTCAAATGCTGGGCTGAGTGGTTCAGATGATTCAGGCGCTGGGCTTCTGACCCCAACCTGACAGGTTCGATCCGTGCTCAGTCTGGTGGTACGTAAAGGTGCTCAAATGTGACAACCTTGTGTTGGTAGATTTACTGGCACATAAAAGAACTCCTGTAGGACTAAATCCCGGCACCTCGGCATCTCCGAAAATGGTAAAAGTAGTTAGAGGGATGTAAAGCCAATAACATTATTATTATTATTATTATTATTATTATTATTATTATTATTATTATTATTATTATTATTATTATTATTATGTACTTCATGGCTGTATCCCAACCCATACTAATTGCTCACAAAATTACAAAGGTCTAATAATAATGTTATTTGTTTTACGTCCCACTAACTACTCTTTTACGGTTTTCGGAGACGCCGAGGTGCCGGAATTTAGTCCCGCAGGAGTTCTTTCACGTGCCAGTAAATCTACTGCATGAGGCTGACATATTTGAGCACCTTCAAATACCACCGGAGTGAGCCAGGATCGAACCTGCCAAGTTGGGGTCAGAAGGCCAGCGCAACCGTCTGAGCCACTCACCCCGGCCTTACAAAAGTCTAGCCTCACAGGAAGCTCCAGGACGACGTATTAGTAATTCATAATGAATTTTAAAAGCCTTCCATGGAAAGAATTTATCCAGCACGCTTCCCAAGTTCATAGGCCTACCATAATAAACAGTGTGAATGTGCTTTCTTGTACATCTTTGTTATTTATGTATGTTCATTAGCTTCAATAACAAATCAGTTTTTAAGAAGACATTTTTCTGTTATATTTCATTGTTTCCTTAACATCCTATCTACTAGTTTGGGTGGTTGGTTGTTTTCTCTCTCTATCTCTCTCTCTCTCTCTCTGATTCAATAAAGTGATGGAAGAACACTTGATTCAATTCTTTCCAGACATATTCAATGAGATTCACAACTTGGGAACTGGCAAGCCATTCTATTCCAGTGAAATCGAAATGAAATGGCGTATGGCTTTTAGTGATGAGAGTGTCTAAGGACATGTTCGGCTCACCAGGTGCAGGTCTTTTTGATTTGACTCCCGTAGGCGACCTGTGTGTTGTGATGGGGATGAAATTATGATGAAGATGACGCACACACCTAGCGCCCGTGCCAGAGAAATTAACCAATGATGGTTAAAATTCTCGACCCTGCCAGGAATCGAACCCAGAACCCCTGTGACCAAAGGCCAGCACACCAACCATTTAGCCATGGAGCCGGACATTCTATTCCAGTGACACCAGAAAAGTAAAGGAAGGCATTTACAATATCTGGACAGCTAGGTGAGTTATCATTCTTTAAGAAAAGCAGCTGGAACTGATAATAAGACAATAGGTTGGGATATAGTACCATATCCAAAGTATGGTACTTATTTGATTACTGTCTGAATGAAGGAACTACACCAAATGAATGGAGAGAAGCTACAGTAGCCCCTGGCTATAAAAGAAAAGGTGATAAACATAAAGCTGTTATTAGTGGAATACTGTGTAGGAGGGATACTGACTGGAGGGTGATTGGGGATTTAAATGAGACTATGGAGTGGGTATGTGGGAAACTGGGAGTGAAATTTCTAGATCCTAATGGGTGGGTAGGAGATAGGGATCTGCGCTCAGATGGCCTTCATTTAAACCGCAGTGGTACATATAAGTTAGGAAATTTGTTTGGAAGGGTAATAGGGAGGTACATTCAGGGAAACGGGATGGCCTAGGGATCAGTGATAAGGGAACAGGGAACTGGAAATCAAGTAGGGATGACATAAAATTGTTAGTGTTGAACTGTAGAAGTATTGTAAAGAAAGGAATAGAATTAAGTAATTTAATAGAAATATATTTACCAGATATTGTAATAGGAGTTGAATCATGGCTGAGAAATGATATAATGGATGCAGAAATTTTCTCACGGCACTGGAGTGTGTATCGTAGAGATAGGATAGGAATGGTGGGAGGGGAAGTGTTCATTCTGGTGAAAGAAGAATTTGTAAGCTACGAAAAAGTTAAAGGTGACACACATGAAATTCTAGGTGTAAGGCTCATTTCCAAAGATAATAGGCAACTTGATATATTTGGAGTGTACAGATCGGGAAAGGGTAGCACTGACGCGGATTCAGAATTATTTGATAGGATAGTCAGCTATGTGGGAAACGACATGGAAAGAAATGTGATTGTAGCGGGAGATCTGAATTTGCCAGATGTCAATTGGGAAGGAAATGCGAACGACAGGAAGCATGACCAACAAATGGCAAATAAGTTAATATGGGAAGGACAGCTGATTCAGAAAGTGATGGAACCAACCAGAGGGAAAAATATCCTGGATGTGGTGCTGATAAAACCAGATGAGCTCTATAGGGAAACTGAAGTAATAGATGGTATTAGTGATCATGAAGCTGTTTTTGTGGTAGTTAAAAATAAATGTGATAGAAAGGAAGGTCTTAAAAGTAGGACTGTTAGGCAGTACCATATGGCTGATAAAGCAGGCATGAGGCAGTTTCTAAAAAGTAACTATGATCGGTGGAAAACGGTAAATAAAAATGTAAACAGACTCTGGGATGGGTTTAAAGAAATTGTTGAGGAATGCGAAAACAGGTTTGTACCTTTAAGGGTGGTAAGGAATGGTAAAGACCCACCCTATTATAATAGAGAAATAAAGAGACTAAGAAGGAGGTGCAGACTGGAAAGAAATAGAGTTAGAAATGGTTGTGGAAGTAAGAAGAAATTGAAGGAACTTACTAGAAAATTGAATCTAGCAAAGAAGGCAGCTAAGAATAACATGATGGCAAGCATAACTGGCAGTCATACAAATTTTAGTGAAAAATGGAAGGGTATGTATAGGTATTTTAAGGCAGAAACAGGTTCCAAGAAGGACATTCCAGGAATAATTAATGAACAAGGGGAGTGTGTATGTGAAGATCTTCAAAAGGCAGAAGTATTCAGTCAGCAGTATGTAAAGATTGTTGGTTTCAAGGATAATGTCGAGATAGAGGAGGAGACTAAGGCCAAAGAAGTAATAAAATTTACATATGATAACAATGACATTTACAATAAGATACAAAAGTTGAAAACTAGAAAAGCAACTGGAATTGATCAGATTTCTGGGGATATACTAAAGATAATGGGTTGGGATATAGTACCATATCTGAAGTACTTATTTGATTATTGTTTGGTCGGAGGAGCTATACCAGATGAATGGAGAGTTGCTATAGTAGCCCCTGTGTATAAAGGAAAGGGTGATAGACATAAAGCTGAAAATTATAGGCCAGTAAGTTTGACATGCATTGTATGTAAGCTTTGGGAAGGCATTCTTTCTGATTATATTAGACATGTTTGTGAAATTAATAACTGGTTCGATAGAAGGCAATTCAGTTTTAGGAAAGATTATTCCACTGAAGCTCAACTTGTAGGATTCCAGCAAGATATAGCAGATATCTTGGATTCTGGAGGTCAAATGGACTCTATCGCGATTGACCTGTCTAAAGCATTTGATAGGGTGGATCATGGGAGACTACTGGCAAAAATGAGTGCAATTGGACTAGACAAAAGAGTAACTGAATGGGTTGCTATATTTCTAGAAAACAGATCTCAGAGAGTTAGAGTAGGTGAAGTTTTGTCTGACCCTGTAATAGTTGAGAGGGGAGTTCCTCAGGGCAGTGTTATCAGACCTTTATGTTTTCTTATATATATAAATGATATGAGTAAAGGAGTGGAATCGGAGGTAAGGCTTTTTGCGGATGATGTTATTCTCTATAGAGTGATAAATAAGTTACAAGATTGTGAGCAACTGCAACGTGATCTCGAAAATGTTGTGAGATGGACAGCAGGCAATGGTATGTTGATAAACGGGGTTAAAAGTCAGGTTGTGAGTTTCACAAATAGGAAAAGTCCTCTCAGTTTTAATTACTGCGTTGATGGGGTGAGAGTTCCTTTTGGGGATCATTGTAAGTATCTAGGTGTTAAAATAAGGAAAGATCTTCATTGGGGTAATCACATAAATGGGATTGTAAATAAAGGGTACCGATCTCTGCACATGGTTATGAGGGTGTTTAGGGGTTGTAGTAAGGATGTAAAGGAGAGGGCATATAAGTCTCTGGTAAGACCCCAACTAGAGTATGGTTCCAGTGTATGGGACCCCTCACCAGGATTACCTGATTCAAGAACTGGAAAAAATCCAAAGAAAAGCAGCTCGATTTGTTATGAGTGATTTCCGACAAAAGAGTAGCGTTACAAAAATGTTGCAACGTTTGGGTTGGGAAGAATTGAGAGAAAGAAGAAGAGCTGCTCGACTAAGTGGTATGTTCCGAGCTGTCAGCGGAGAGATGGCGTGGAATGACATTAGTAGACGAATAAGTTTGAAAGGCGTTTATAAAAGTAGGAAAGATCACAATATGAAGATAACGTTGGAATTCAAGAGGACAAGCCGTACAATCATACGACGTCCTATTCAACAAAGAGCTGCATATGTGTTTATCAATATATTAGATCTTTAGTTATTTCATTGAACTTTTTATATGTACTACCTATGAATCCACCAGTTTTTAGTATCATTTGAATGTAATGTATATTCTCATAGAACTGATATTTTATGCCTTCCACTATGTATTAGACATCTATTAATGACTACGGCTTCAAGCCACCTTTTTTACTATAGTACAATCAAACGAAGTCCTATTCAACAAAGAACTACATATGTTTTTATCACTATATTAGTTTATTAGTTATTTCATGAACATGTTTATAACAAATGTAAATCTTATCTCTCTTATAATCATCAAACACATTTTAGAATATCTTTAACCACATGCCTGATAAAATAATAAAAATTTTTGATAATGACTGAAGATGCCTCACTGTAGGAGGCGAAACATGTCTCATCTGAAAAATGTTTCAACATAAATGCCAACATCTTATATTGTATTGAATAGGTGGAAATAAACATAAGATACTATCCTATACAGCCTACAGTTTACATACCACTCAGTCGAGCAGCTCATCTCCTTTCTCCCAGTTCTTCCCAGCCCAAACTTTGCAACATTTTTGTAACGCTACTCTTTTGTCGGAAATCACCCAGAACAAATCGAGCTGCTTTTCTTTGGATGGATTTTTTTTCCAGTTCTTGAATCAAGTAATCCTGGTGAGGATCCCATACAAAAGACATCAAGTTGCCTATTATCTTTAGAAATGAGCCTTACACCTAGAATTTCATGTTTCTCATCTTTAACTTTTTTGTAGCTTACAAATTCTTCTTTCACCAGAATGAATTAGAGTACAGTAGCCAATAAGAGGCAAATTCCTCAAGGCAGTATATTATTGGACCTTCACGTTTTGTTATATATATAAATGATTGAAAGGCCAACCTGAAGAAACAGGGGATCCAGCAAACGCAGACACCTCGTGTGAATGTGGTGCTGAAGAAGACCCAAGTCACCTAATTATCTGTCCCCTCCTGGACAACCCATGCACATCACAAGATGTTTTTCAAGGAAACAACAAGGCCATTGCAGCTGCAGGTTTTTGTAAATGCTGAATGGACACAGAAATGAATGAATGATATGAGTATAGAACTGGAATCGGAGGTAAGGCTTTTTGCGAATGATGTAATACTGTATAGAGTAATAAATAATTTACAAGATTGTGAGCAACTGCAAAAGAACCTTGACAATGTTGTGAGATTGATAGCAGGCAATGGTATGATGATAAACAGGGTTAAAAGTCAGGTTGTGAGTTTCACTAATAGGAAAAGTCCACTCCAGTTTAAGTACTGTGTTGACGGGGTGAATGTTCCTTATGGGGATCACTAAGTAGCCTACCCAGGTGTTAATATAAGGAAAGATCTTCACTGGGGTAATCATATAAATGGTATTACGTTGCTCCGAAACAGATAGGTCTTATGGCGACAATGGGATAGGAAAGGCCTAGCAATGGGAAGGAAGCAGCCGTGGCCTTAATTAAGGTACAGCCCCAACATTCGCCTGCTGTGAAAATGGGAAACTACAGAAAACCATCTTCAGGGCTGCCGACAGTGGGGTTCGAACTCGCTATCTCCCGGATGATGCAAGCTCACAGCTGCATGCTCCTAACCACGCAGCCAACTCGCCCGGTAAGACCCCAACTAGAGTATGGTTCCAGTGTATGGGACCCTCACCAGGATTACTTGATTCGAGAACTGGAAAAACAACAAAGAAAGGCAGCTCAATTTGTTCTGGTTGATTTCCGACAAAAGAGTAGCATCACAAAAATGTTGCAAAGTTTGGGCTGGGAAAACTTGTAAGAAAGGAGACAAACTGCTCGACTGAGTGGTATGTTCCAAGCTACCAGTGTAGAGATGGTGTGAAAAGACATTAGAAGACGAATAAGTTTGTTTGGTGTTTTTAAAAGTAAGAAAGATCACAATATGAAGATAAAGTTGGAATTCAAAATGACAAATTGGGGTAAATAACTTATTCACTTATAAGAAGAGGAGTTAGGGATTGAAATAATTTACCAAGGGAAATGTTCAATAAATTTCCAAATTCTTTGCAACTAGTTAAGAAAATACTAAGTAAAAGACATATACGGAATCTGCCACCTAGGTGACTGCCTTAAATGCAGATCAGTGGTGATAGTGAAGATGCAGTGCTCTCTGAAATGCTTGCAATACAATTCCACTATTAGTTGGAGAACATCGTCCACGCACCAAACCACCATAAAGGGAGAGAGAGAGAGAGAGAGAGAGAGTGTGTGTGAGTATGAGTGTGTGTGCGCACGCAAAGATGTCTAGACATCACAAATGTGCTAGTGGTTTTAACATCACATTAACACATTGAAAGTTTTCGACAACGCAAGGATGGGAAAGGCTGTGGCCTTGTGAGAAAATGGGAAACTACGGAAACAATCTTCAGGGCTGCCGACAGTGGGATTCGAACCCACGATCTCCCGAATACAAGTTCACAGTGGACATCACAGGCATAACACCAAACCTCAAATATCTTGTCAAATATGACTTCCCTCCCAAACTCTATCCGCTGACACTCTCGCTACTGTAAGGGGTTCTGGGAGCTAAAAATTAATGCTTTATACTTGTGCTACAAGAAGTCTGTTTTCCCAATTGATTTCTCCACACGCATGCTAGGAAAATCCTAGGATAGTATTACTCGCACACTTTTTAGTGATAGATTTTTTAACAATGGTGAGGAGTAAGGAGGGCGCACTTCCGGTTCCAGTAAAACTGAATGGAAATGGAATCTGAATTGAATCGATAATATGATCAATCGATATGAATTTCCTACATCTTTATCATCTTAAGCCAATAACTGTGTCAAACACATTATATAATATTATATATCATTTCTCGATACGAATCTTGTTTCTAGCATGAATTCTATAGTTTGGCTTTGCTGTGTAAACAACAACAGTACTAGTACGTAAAGAGTACGCCAGATGTCGCACAGCAATGCATAAGCTATTCATAGTTTGTGTTTCAAAGTTTGCCAATACGAAACTGGAAGATAACTGAGATCGACAGATTCAGCACTAGGATGTCCATCTATCACTAAAAAGTGCGCGAGTAATAATCATTTTCAAAGCCCATGGGCAATTTTTATTCCAGCCCTGACCCAAAATGGCAGCGAAATATACTTAGGGACAAATCATATGGTGTGATAATAGCCGCCCTGGTAGAAAAGATAGAGTACTTATCAAAATACATTAAGGGAAACATGAAAGAAAATACTGAAATTATCCGTGCGATGTTAACAAAGAAGGTTGGAAGAGGGGGAAATGATGAAAAGGAAAGTGAGATAATGAAGAAAAAGGATCCCTCGGGTAACTGGAAAACACTGCATGAAAACCCTGCCAGGAAAACTGTAGCAGCTGAGGAGGAGAAAATACTTGAGGAAGAAGAGGTCAACAAAGCAAGGGAAGATACAAATAAATTATTTAACCAAACTGGGATAAACGATGAGTCTACTGAAAAAACACTAACACTATGCTCGGATATTAGTCAAACAACCAAATTAGACAGAGAAAGCAAAATACAGAAGAGATTACGGAAGAACGAGTTCAAGAAACAGAATATAACACAGCAGGGAACAGACCCATTACAGCACCTACGTCAGTTGTAAAGGGAACATCCAAACAATCTCTGAGCACTGTAGGACATAATGATGAAAAAGAGACCTGGTCTGTAATAAGGAAAAAAATCAGCAGAATCGAAACAAAACAACGATAAAATGCGCTCTTCAGGGACGGTGTCAAGAGGGAGGAAAGAAGGCAAAAGTGCAATCAGTGCAATTGAGAGTATGGTATGGCTACACATCTCCAGATTAATACTGGATGAAAATGAGCAACTAATAGAAACATACCTACGGGAAAATGGTATTGTTGGCGACATAAGCTGCCAAGATCTAGGAAGAAGGCAACTTTATAAAGTTTTCAAGATTTGAGTTCCACTATGCTACAAAGAAATGGTCTATTCAGAAGATTTCTGGCCTACAGGCATTAAATTTTGCCCCTTTCGAGCACCTTGGGCATTTAAAGGAACGAAAACAGCGATCACTGATGAGTGCATAAAGTTATTGAACTGGAATATAGAAGGCCTAAAGACAGTAGCACGAATTATACCTGAAGACATATTTAACCAGTTTGACATTTGTACCCTGACAGAAACATTCTTATGTGATTAATCAAAGACAAATATCGATGGATCCTATAATATACATAATATGGCACGACGAGGAGAAAATTTTTTTTGCTAGTTGCTTTACGTCGCACCGACACAGATAGGTCTTATGGCGACGATGGGACAGGAAAGGGCTGGGAGTGGGAAGGAAGCGGCCGTGTACTTAATTAAGGTACAGCCCCAGCATTTGCCTGGTGTGAAAAAGGGAAACCACGAAAAACCATTTTCGGGCCTGCCGACAGTAGGGTTCGAACCTACTATCTGACGAGAAAAAGGCAGACCAATGGGAGGAGTGAGTTCCCTAATTAAACCTCACTTATCTCCTTTCAGAATAATATACAAAGAGGAAGATTTATTGATTGTTGAAATGAAAATATGTTTCATAATTACTGCATACTTCAATCTGGACTGCACATCTGTACACATCATAGACACTTTATCTCACGCTTTCAGTGTAATCCCTCCTAAAGGAAAAGTAATCTTAAGTGGTGATTTCAACTGCCCAACAGACAAGGAAACAGGAAAAACAACAGTACTGGCATTCATTGAAGAAGAGGGGCTAAATCTAATAAATAAAAAGGATGCATACAGTTACATATGTCACAATGGCATGAGTACTCTGGATTTAGTATTTACAAGAGGGTTCACAATATGTGGTCAGAAACAATTATGGAAAACAGATGGGGCATTGATAAGGAAGCATATTCCGATATCAACAGAACTTAAACAGA
Source organism: Anabrus simplex (assembly GCF_040414725.1). Lineage (NCBI taxonomy): Eukaryota > Metazoa > Arthropoda > Insecta > Orthoptera > Tettigoniidae > Anabrus > Anabrus simplex. The sequence continues at coordinate 385,572,786 of NC_090267.1, read as the reverse complement.
AACAGGAATTAACAAGAACGATACATACAAGCGGCATTAGTCGTAAATTAGACAAGAGCGCTTTAGAAGAGATATCTGAACTACAGGAAGTATACAGTTACTCATTGCAGAAAATAAGTTAGACAAAGCAGATAGGACCATGGTAGAAATGATTAAGGAAGCAACTGTTCAGATTAGACCAAGAAGAGCAAAACGATGGTTTGACACTAGAAAAGAAGGCACTCTAGCCTGTTTAAGAAGACTTAAAACATTAAATGAGAGGAAATCTTGAAGAAATATCAACGCCTCAGGGAGGAATACAAAAAACGAATAAATAGGAAGCAAACGGAATTCATCGTAAAAGAAGCTATTAGACAAGCAGAAGCTGCGGAAAAGGATCATTTCCAAGCCTTACGGACAAAACAGCCAATATTCGCAATGTCTATTCCCATGGAAAGATGGGAACATCGTTTTAGTAAAATTTTATCACACAAGGAAATGAGACCAGATTTTACAGCAGAAATGTATTTGAATGAAACATTTCCATACTTCACCAAGGATGAACTGGATAATGTCATGAGATCACTAAAGAGAGGGAAAGCACCAGGACCGGAGGGACTCTGCAATGAACATCTACAAGAGACATAGGTACACAGTAATGGCAGAGACATGGCTTCACCTGTTCAACAAATGTTTAGTGACAGGAAATACACCAAGGGGATGGCCCATGTCCATTACAAAAACATTATGCAAAGGCGAAGGAGACCCAAATAATTCGGAAGCGTATCGAGGTATAGCACTCAAGTAGCTGCTTTCATAATACTCTCAAGATTGTTAGCCTTGAGGATAGGCCCAAAAATAGAGGAACATCTTGCAGACGAGCAATGTGGATTCAGAGTAGGTCATTCTACATTAATGGCAGCCGAATGTCTCATAAGACAAATACAAGCAGAAATAAGTAAAGAACGAGGAAAGCTGTAAGTGATCTTCATAGATTTCTCAAAGCCCTTTGACATGGTTAACTGCAGGAAGCTAGTAGAAAAACTAAGAAAAGTCTACGAAGACCCATGGACAATAAAACTCTGCAAACGTTCTGTAGGAAAATTTTGTGAAAATCAACGACAGTAATGAACAGTCGGAATGGTTAAATCAGACTAATGGAGTATTGCAGGGTGATCCACTCAGCCCATTGCTCTTCAATATTCTTACTCATGATGTAGTAGCTGCAGTTAATAAGGGGTCACGAGCTGTATCATCGTACATGTATGCAAACGATATGGCACTAGCGTCAAACAACAGGGAAGAGCTTCAAAGAGGACTAGACTCCTTAGCTGAATGGATAGAAACGAACTACAGATTAATAGACAAAACGGAGCTAGTAATTTTCAGGAAAGCAGGAAGACTAGCCTCGAACAATAAAATCTTCTGCAAAGGTTTACCGCTTAAAAAGAAGAACATGTTCAGATATTTAGGAATCACAATAGAGATGACTGCAAAATCTTTCCCAGTACACCTCAGGGAAAGACAGAGACTCATGGCGTCAGTTAAAGCAATTAACGAAATTAGAAATCTACAGCTTCTCTCCCTGGAAACAGCCTTGAAGTCGTTCGATACGAAAATACTACCCACGTTAACATACGGAATAGAGATCATCTGGGAACACCTAACTGTAAAATAACTGGAAGATATCGAGGCTCTGAAAGCCAGATTCTTGAAAAGAACCATGGGTTTATCAAAATACACACTGTCTCGACTAGTTTAGGTTATGGCAAAAGAAACATTTTTGTTGGAAGATCTAACTTTAAACCACTTGTTACCAAAGACACCTGCAGTGAACCGATGGGAGAAAGAAGATCAAATATGGGAAGACTCTATACAATAGAAGCAGTGATGACTACCAAATGGGGACAAGCAAACCAGTAATTACGTCACGTGGTGACAAGGATGGCGGTGCATGGGTTTCATACCCCTTTCAGACCGTGTACACACAATTGTGCGGGTTCGTATTTTACTTATGTCTGAGCTTATTTGACGTTTTCTTGGCGCTAGACTGGACTGCAGTGCTTGTGCAGGACACGCAGCATGTACTACAGCTGTTTTTATTTAGTACTTGACCACCAGGGGGCAGGAAGAAGAGTTTAAAAATACAGTTCATTAGCAAGATGGCGGGAAGCAGTAATGCCTGAAGTATTTATTGATTGCATTCATATTAATCTAGAAAATTTACTGAATGTCAGAATATAATCAATGAAGTGTGTAAATTGTGTAGCAAACGAAAATTGCAAAATGCAGGGGTGCTGGGTGCTGTCACAAAAAGGACTGTGAAAGCAAAACTCGTACTCTACATGAGAAATGTAATGTATAAGATTTTAATTGTTTAAAATCATTCCACACTGTAAAATAGAACATTTGATCATGTACATGTGCATATTCACATGTACTGAGTTGATTTTTTTTAATTTTTTTGCAAGTAGTGAATGAAGTCCTGACACGCACAATTGTGTGGGTTCTGTTTTTCAGCCGATAGTTCTTATTTTGTAAAATAAACTGTAAAAACATGCATTTGAGAGCATTTTAGTAAGTATTTGACGTTTTGACGCCTCCAGATTTCTTTCAGGTCTGACGACAAGTTGCTGCTGCCAAAAGGGCAGTAAAAGCAAAACTCTTCCTCAATGCAAAAAATGTAACGCTTACGTGTGTTTGAACGAAGATTTAATTGTTTTAAATTATTTCTCACCGTAAAATAGAACATTCAATCATGTACAAATGTATATTCACATGCATTGAGGTAATTTTTCTTTTTTGTAAGTAGTGAATTAAGTCCTGACACGCATAATTGTGTGGGTGCTTTTTTTTTTTTTTTTTTTTTTTTTTTTGTAGAAAATGAAAACCTACAACCTGTTTTCCAGTCATTGACCGGTTCAGGGATGTAATGAATGAAGCAGATATACGCTATTAGTACGATGGGTTCGCCACTCCCAAAGTGATTTATTAATGACTGATAGATGCTATGAAATGAGAATGGAGAGTGTTGCTGGAATGAAAGATGACAGTGAAAACCGGAGTACCCAGAGAAAAACCTGTCCCGCCTCCGCTTTGTCCAGCACAAATCTCACATGGAACGACCGGGATTTGAACCACGGTATCCAGCGGTGAGAGGCCGACGTGCTGCCGTCTGAGCCACGGAGGCTCCTTTATTTTGTAGAATAAACTAAAAATACAGACTATGTATTTAAGAGCATTTTAGTCAGTTTTTGACGAACAAACAAAAATTCACACTGCCAGTTTTCTTTCAGGTCTGAGAGGGATACCAAATTGTGCATAAATAAGAAGTATCACATCCCCAGCAGTGATTGTGTGTGGGAACTTTGTAATGAACACTGTGAATGCTACTACATTCTAAGTTGTAAATTGAGATCAAAAAGTATCTGTGAATATTCGAGTTTGTAATGTAAAATTTTTGTGCACTTAATAAAATAAGACATGATGGCCTCAGTTCCTAGAAGGGAGATGGAAACCAGCAGTCAATCACAACCTGCACCCTACTGAGTTAACAAGTTCTAAGTGATCCTTGTATGGTGTGCAGAGGTTGCCACACCACATTCTTCAGTCTTTACTCTTTCTTACGGTCAAGTGCAGTGTAGTGATCCTTTTAGCATTATTAACAGTAATATAATAATACCGCAATAAGAAATAAATGACTCGGTTTACATCGAAATGACAAATAATGAGGTCAATAAAAAGGTGGTTTTTTTTTGTTTTGTTTTTTTGCTTTACGTCGCATCGACACAGATAGGTCTTATGGAGACGATGGGACAGGAAAGGTCTAGAAATGGGAAGGAAGCGGCCGTGGCCTTAATTAAGGTACAGCCCCAGCATTGGCTTGGTGTGAAAATGGGAAACCACTGAGAACAATCTTCAGAGCTGCCGACAATGGGGTTCGAACCCACTATCTCCCGGATGCGAGCTCACAGCTGCGCGCCCCCAATCGCAGGGCCAACTCGCCCGGTATAAAAAGGTTTTTATTTTATTCTGGTTCCTTCGGTGCTAATGAGGTAGATTGTCAACTCCGGCTACAGTACGTAGTAAATCCTATAAGCCGTTAATACATACTCGGTTGCCGCCGAAGAGTAGTGCTGTGAGATGAGGTCATGTTTTGTCCCCACGTACGGTATACCACAATGTTTTGCATTTACAACAGCATGGATTAAAAAATATATTAAAAAGTAGGGGGTGAGAAGGAAGGAAGATCTATAACTAACCATATTATAAAGTTATAGTGCTATCTGTTCCTTTTTTTTTTTTTTTAATACTAAATCTATTTAAATTCATTGCTAATTAATGAAAAGGTTTGGGTAACAGACCAGCAAATAACTGCTCGCAAAAGGCGCACCAATCACCGTATTCTTACGAGAAAGGATCGGATAAACATATGAAATATAGGAGATATCGCCGATTTACCTTCAGGTATGTATATCCTCAATGAGCAACAGATTTTTGAAATTCTAATATGTAACCACACAACACATCCTAAGTTAGTCCAAATACCCGCAAACACCTGTTCGTATTGCCACGGCCAACCAGATCCACGCGGTGCTAAAGCTGGGAGAGAAGCGAATAATACCACGGCTGACTGGATCCCTCAATGCGCTCCATTACCGGCCCGTGATGTACAGGCAAATACAGTAGAGAGACCTTAATATAAAAACAACATGGCCGACGCATCGGTTCCATGTAAACACGCCTGTGATACATAAACATAACCTTTTGATTATCGTATTGAGTTGCTAAGCTGTCAATGATAACGAACAGAACACTTTACTTTGGGTAATAGACCAATACTATCTAGAAATACCCTAAATTAAGATAAGCAGTATGTGGATAATTCAAAATATAAATATTTTCCGTAAACTAGTATGGTAAAGAAAATAGGTAATATAGGACTACATTCTAAAATAACAGTCCTGGGGGAATATTTTATGCGTTTCAATTAAGTAAATTAATTAATCCATCACTAATGATCCGAATTTAGGGCTGTCGTCCAAGTGCAGATTACGTATCAGTTTTCTACCTAGTTTTTTCTGAAGTGATTTCAAAGAAGTTGGAAATTATTCTAATTGGTGTAGATATAGTAAGGGGCACCCTTGTCAAATTATTCCAGACCATAATTCTTCTTCCTATAAATCAGTACTTGTTTTAGAAATACATTAATTTGAATGGCATTGCTATTACCATACGCTTTTAAATATCATAGCCTACCTCGTTCAAGAAATTTGTTAGAAACGAAACCTTGTCGCGAATTTCAATTCTCTCATAACAATGATTCTGATAATGATCCACCAAACTGCTACATCTGTTTCACTTCAGATAATCAATAGGAGAATCAATTTGAAATTTTCTGGTAGCGTATGCATTTTCGTATAATGCACTTTAACACCGAAATCGTTGGCAACGTAAATACGTACTGTAAGTGACAGTATATCAGTTGATACCTTGTCCTCTTATTTAACAAAGAGAATGTAATCTTCATTCACAGATAAAATGCATAGCTTTATCACTTTTTATAACCTCACTTTTAAAATCCTCAAAAGGTATAGTAATTGAGAAATGTACTAGGATTGGCACCAACACAGAGTTTTGCCCTTATCCGAAAAAAAGCACAGCTCATTAAGTACACGGAACACATCCTCTCTATTGACAAATTTATCCTCGAATGTTTTAATGCACCCTAATGAACTACTTGTAACTACGAAATCGTCACGATGCATTAAGTACACTTGATCTGAATGTACGTAAGTGCATCTGCTGTAAGTTGAATTACATCCAGGCATGCAATACAATCGACACGTCCTAATATATCAAAACAGTTTTTAAACCAAATTTCAATAAAAACATCTCTACACTAACGTTTCTTAATCAAACCAAACCAACAGAAAGAACTAAACTGATGCTTCGCACATACTCATGTTTACATTTGAACAAACCGATCGGGACGCCATTTTAGCTAATATCGATAGCTGCATTAAGGTCTGATATATTGTAGTTGGTCTTGGTAGAGACAATACGCGACACTCAGCGAGATATCGAGGGTCAGTAGAGCACTCTCTAGAGGATTGACGTGAGAACTACTGATTCTGATATAAGAACACGTGTATTTGTGTGTGAAGTTTTTGGTGTTATTTATGCGTTTTCAATGAGTTGACATAATTAAATAGTAGCATGTGTCATTCCTTGATATCTCCTCTCATCACGAGGGGAAAGGTATGTGCTGTGTTTGGCTGCAGTAACTATGAAGTACAGAAGAATGCGCGGTCTTTCTTCCGTTTCCCTCGTGACAAGAAAATGTAAGTAATATTGTGTTTGCATATATATTCCTCCAGTGACAGAGATATTTCTACAGTACCTCATAATCATCTGACCGGCTCGACCCATATTTTAACTGGCTTAAAATGGAATGCGCGTATTTTATTGTATAGAGCAGCAGTTAACCTTCAATACCGATGTGTTGTTGTAGGTGTGATCTGTGGGGTTGATTTCATTCAGGAAAATACATATGCAAATGAGTTTGGCTGGTTGTGTTCCAAGTTACCCTATTTGGAATGCCGTAATGCGTTGTCAAGCACTGAAGAAAATACGGGTGATTTAAGAAATGTGCATATTTTGTTGAAACAATATGACGATGCAAATTTGATTTACCCTAATGTAATGGCATTATGGCAGGTATTGCTTATAGGAAAAGTTTAAATGTTTTTGGGGCAGAATTTATAGATTTTCTTTCTGTTAGTAGGCTTCAAGTTAAAAGGAAAATTGTCCAGCTCTTAAATGTAAATTCAGTGAATCATGTGTATAAAGAATGTGCCGATATTTTTGTTGACAAGTGTTTTAGTATGGTGATACAATGCTTTTAAATGAGAAAAAAGAAAAATCTTGCCGTGAACGTTCAGGCAGGATTTCTAAAGCTAAAAATATAATACATAAATAAACGATCAAACGCTTTCACAGCAGTCCATTACACATCTTGAATATATGTCTAATTTCAGTCTTTAAATATTAATCTGTTAAATAATTCTTCATTCGCTTATCCAGAATTGATTTAGCAAATTTGAAGTTAATATCTTAGTAACACTTTCTTTCTAGACGTAATTTATTTATCCATTTCCGTATGTACATTTCAACTGATATTTGAATTTAGCGCGAATTTTCAGGTCAAACCACTAGGAGCGCCAATTGCGACTTGTCTCCCATTTTAACAAGACTAAATCCGGAAGTGTCGCGCATTGTAACTACTGTAATTGGTACAGGCCGTACTATAGACCCGATGACGTCACGCAAAGAGGCGAACTGTTTCCTTTGTCCGACCCGTGCAATGCAATGACATGATAAGTCTGTACATTGTAATTATAAAACATTCACAAATGTTGTATTAATATAACGGGTGAGATAATTGAAACCTTTAATCGCATCATAACTCAAAAGTCAGGTCTATATAATTTTACGAGAAGTAGGTTTGAATTGTGATATACGCGGTCAAAGAGTGAGGGTCTTACTCATCAATGTAACCAACAAAGAATTATGTATCAATACAAATAAGGACACAAAAACGTACAATAATAATAATAATAATAATAATAATAATAATAATAATAATAATAATAATAATAATAATAATAATAATAATAATAGACTTTATCTCCAGACCTCTAGACGGCCATCAATACAGTAGCTTTCTTGGGATTTTTTCTTGTCACTTCTGGCACTATCCTTCAGAAAATTTCTTCCACACAAACATTTGTATAATTTCTTATTTAGGAATGGCCCATATTTTCCGAAATATGAATGCATTGACCAGCAAGATCTGTTAGTTACTTCCCACATTCACGTAAACTGCCGAGAAATGATTCTTAATTATTACGCTGGAAGAATTGTGGTGAAATTCTCTAACAGGTGGAAGAAAGGCGAAATAGTGAATGCGAGAATACAGAAAAGAGTGTTGAACACCCAGGATATTGGACCGAAATGCCCATCACGCAAAGTTTTCATTAATGACCATCTTTCGTCCAAGAAAGAGAACATTGATATAAGGGGAAGGCTACTGAAGCAGGAGGGCAAAATATTTGCCACCTGGACAAGGGACTGCAAGATCTACGTCCGCGAAGCTAGGGATGGACCAAGCATGTTCATCAGCAACAAGGCAAAGATCGCACACCACAGAAATAAACACGGACAGTAAACACTGCAGGAACTATATTCACACGAATTTATACTGATTTTAAATGGTAGAGGACATTTATAGGAATAAGAAAATTACAAACTAATAATCAAGCTCTAAATTCTAAATTTAAATGTATCTGTATAAATGCACGAAGTGTTAGGAATAAGTTTGAGGATATTATGCTTATTATTGATGAGGTTACAGAACTTGACATTATAGTTATAACAGAAAATTGGCTATCAGATGGAGAAACATCCTATTATAACATACCTAAAATTGAAATTTACCATCTAGCTAGAGGGTACTGGAGCAATCTGTCAGTGTATGTATCAAGAAAATGGACAACTAAGTCACTAAGATCATTAACAGTTATCACAGTATTCTTCAAATAGCAGTATTTAGCGTAAACCGTAGATATAACGTAATTTCATATTGCAACACAAAGGAGAGTAATACTACAAACTTTATGATAGACCTTGAACGTGTTTTGTGCAACACACGAAAATCAAACTCATTTCTTATAGAAAATGATAACGTAGATACTTTAAAGGATAGCACTATTTATAGGAACTATACAATTTTTTAAAGTGTTACAATTTTTACCTCTGCAATACAAGGCTACCGACAAGATTAATACCCACATCTCAACTTTAATTGAACACATTCGCTCAAATATTGCCACTGCTGATTACTATTTACATACTGTAATAAGTGACCTTCGTGATCATAATATTCTAATTATAGCAGTAACAATACAAATTAAAGATAGTACTCCATTCAGTAGTGACGCAAATGTACAAACAAACATGAGAATAAATTACACTAAGCTAAATTATATTTTCAAAAAAATACAAGAACAAAACTATCTACTGACGTAAACGAAGAATACGGCCAGCTCTTTGCTTTTATTAGTGAGGAGTATTTGTATTTATTGTTGAACAAACAGGCTTCCGCCTAATACATGTTCTTATTCACATCGTGTTATAAATTAAAATTAATTACGTAAATAAATAAAATAAGTAAGTACAATAAATTAAATTCTATATCCCTAAGGGCTTTGGACAACTCCTTCTCGGAGGTCCAGTAGCCATGGTATTTCGGCAAACAGCATGTGAGCTGACAATAGCAATTAACAAATTAAAATGGCATGCTAGATAAATAGTTAACGTAAAGTTAAGGCAATGATAATAAGAAGCAAGATGTCGCAACCCTATAAACCTGCTTCTACCTCCTACCCTGTCAGCATGTCTAATGTAAATATTACTACATGCTGACGTTGTCCTAGCCTCTAAAATACTGAGTGCCAATCTCTTGCTGACCTGATTATGCTGGCTATTTCACTATTTACATTCCATGCCATTACATCATATACTACCTCGTATTTCTCTGAGATATTGTTTTCTCACTGCGCATAAAAACTTATTCAGGCCACTATCATTTCTTCACTGATTTGCAATCCATACAGTAATTTTTTGTTCATCTCTTTGTCTGCACATTTATTGCTGCTTAACATTTATGAGTTTTGCGCTTAATTTCCCTGTTCCTATAGAGTCACAAAAAAAATGTAAGTCATCTTGTTCGGCCTAACATAGTATACACTGAAAGATCTTCCTGATCCTATTCTACCCTTTATTTCTATGCAACCCCAACAGCCACCATAGTAATCCACCCTTAAATCTTCCGTCCCCAAATCTTATACTTAATTTTGAGAACTGGTATACCTTGTAGAATAGGCTGAGCGAAGGCCTTTCCCTACATCCTTCCAAATAATTTCTGGGTCTGTATGTCCTTAATTCTCATTATTAAGGCCCGCTGCATTCTGCTGTTGCCCCCCTTCCATCCCTCTCGCCAAATATATCCCATACCCAATTCCTCAACATAGCTTTTGATTTTTGCTAGCCAACCCTCATCATACATTCCTTCCAGCTCATATTTATATAATTCCTGCAGTAGAATGCCACCACTTCCTTGTCTTAGTCTAGTCGAATAATTTAACACCCTTCTGACACAGTCCAACTCAATGAACTCCCCACATAAGATTAGCACCCCCACATTAGCTGTGCATTGCGGTAGCCTCATAACAGCTTTGCTGAACTGGTATATTATTTGATTCAGGCTGCCCTTTTTCTTTTCTAATCCCCACAATTCAACCCCATATAAAGCTCTGCTTAGGACCAGCGATTTTAGTAGTATCCAGTACTTTATAGCTTGCTCCTGGGTATTTGGCGACTAGAATTTTTATTGTTGCAAGTGCTGCAACACCCCTTAGATTACATTTCTTCATGTGGTCGTCCCAACCTCCTTTTCTGCTCATTGTCATTCCTAAATATTCTAATCTATCTACTTCCTCTATACTTCCCCCATGAATCCACCATTCTCTTGCTTTTTTCCCTCCTTCTTCTACTTAAAATCATCACCTTTGTTTTATTGTAGTTAATTTTTAGAGACAACTTATTTGCATAATCTTCTAGTTTATCCAAATTTTTCCTCAGTCCACCCCTAGTCAGCGTCGTTAGCAGAATATCAGCCGCGAAAATCAGTCCTGGGATCTTCATGTTACCCACTGTTAGCCCCTCCATGCTCATCCAATATATCATTTATAAATAGTATAAATAATATAGGCGATAATTTACACCCTTTTTTGAGGCCCTGCTTGCATTATATCGGTTTGCTTATTAAACTGTTCTCTAGTTTGACACTACTATATACTCTTTGATACAGCGCCTCTATCGCACGTCTCATTTTCCTATAGACTCCCAACCTCCCTAGTTTTTCTATTAACGCCTTTCTGCTTATTGTGTTGAACGCTTTCTCAAAATATACTGCTGGTAGAAATAAGCTTCCTTTTTCCCGCACAGCGTATTTCTCCGCTAGCATTTTCACAATCATGATATTATCTATCGTTTGCTTCCCTCTCCTAAAACCTCCCTGGAATTTAGAGATTATGCCGTTGTTTTCGGACATTTTCTTAGTCTATTGGCTAAAACACCTGTGTATACTTTGCTCAATGAGTCTAACAGGGTTATACCTCGGTAGTTATTGGGTAAAGTTCTATTTCCTTTCTTTTTGTATATTAGGCAAATTATCCATACTCCCATTCCTTCGGTACCTTTGCTCCGTTGAAAATCCTATTGAATAGGTTTATAATTCCTTCTACCATCTGACCGTATTTACTTATTTGTTTCCAGCATACATTACTAATACCATTCCTTCCCCCCCCCCCCGCTGATTTTACCATTAGTTTCCCAATCACCTCCTTAACTTCTTCTATCGTGATATCCCTATCTAGTTCGTGGATGCTTACTTCCACTTTAGACCACGCGGCCTGCTTTCTTCCCTTATACTCCCAATCGTCCCTTCCTCTTAATAGCTCGCTAAAATATGCCGCATCCGGGCGAGTTGGCCGTGCAGTTACGAGCGCGCAGCTGTGAGCTCGCATCCGCGAGATAGTGGTTTCGAACCACACTGTCGGCAGCCCTGAAGATGGTTTTCCGTGGTTTCCCATTTTCACACCAGGCAAATGCTGGGGCTGTACCTTAATTAAGGCCACGGCCGCTTCCTTCCCATTCCTAGGCCTTTCCTGTCCCATCGTCGCCATAAGACCTATCTGTGACGGTGCGACGTAAAGCAAATAGCAAAGAAAATATGCCACCCATTTTGCATAGTCAATATTCATTTTCTTCGGACCCTTCTCTTCTCTATTTATCATATTTGTTCTCTCCCAATTTTTTCAGTCCGATTCATGCTACATTCCTTATTTATTAGCTCCGAATGGTCCTCCAACCACTTCTTCTTCTTCTCCGTAATTTTCCTTCTATACTCTTTTCTCAGCCTACAGAATGCTTCACGATCTTTGTTCCTTCCCTTTGTTCTGTACTATTTTAATGCTCCTAGCGCTGCTCTTCTACAAGCCTCACATTCCCTATCATACCACCCAACCCCTTCCATTTTTTGCTTCTGTTGTGTTCAACTGCCCGAGTCACTCTTCTTATAGGGAACTCTCAGAGGCCTATTCTCCTTGAATGCATGGCATTCATTGCATGCATTATGATAACACAAAGAACTGTCTGATGTACGATTTTAGGTTATTTCAAGTCAAATATTAACGATTTCATCTCTCAGAAGTTCAAAAGGTCCGCGCAACTGTACTAGTTCCGTTGCTTGACTACGTGTGGTGCTGGTGTAGTCTCGCCGTCTACTCCACTCTAGGAAGAAAGAGACAGCAAATGCAGGAGTTAAGGTTGTAAGGCATTCAATCTTAAAATTGCATTAGGTGGCAGACGTAGTTCTGAAACCCTCCGAACGATGTCGCTGCAATTGAAACTTGGTCAGAATTTGTCACCCCATACCCGTGCTACCCTCTGCCATCTGTTAGCAACTTGGAGAAAATCGGCATGTTTACAGCGAACGGGACCCACAGATTACCCCCCCCCCCGGTCCCAGCGAGAACCCAACTTGACGAAACTGACCAATGACACTGGGGTGACTTATCTCCAGTGCTTGAGTTGTGTCTAACTAGTGAGTTAATTCATTGTGTGTTTTGCAGATAAGTGAGTTCATTCTGTGTGCTGTTCCTGTGCTATTCGTCGTTTTCGGTGTTTTATTATATTTTGCCCACATGTGGTATTAACGATGGATGAGTCTAAAACGGATATAATTGTAAATCATTTACTGGCCGTTCGTTTGATGAAAATATTCAAATAGTTAAAGCCGGGAGACCTCTACTTTCCCTCGTAAATTTCTTCTTCTTATTATTAATCTGCTTACCCTCCAGGGTTGGCTTTTCCCTCGGACTCAGTGAGGGATCCCTCCTCTACCGCCTCTAGGGCAGTGTCCTGGTGCTTCAGACTCTGGGTCGGGGGATACAACTGGGGAGGATGACCAGTACCTCGCCCAGGCTGCCTTACCTGCTATGCTGAACAGGGGCCTTGCGGGGGATGGGAAGATTGGAAAGGATAGACAAGGAAGAGGGAAGGAAGCGGCCGTGGCCTGAAGTTAGGTACCATCCCGGCATTTGCCTGGAGGAGAAAACCACTTCGAGGATGGCTGAGGTGGGAATCGAACCCACCTCTACTAGGTTGACCTCCCGAGGCTGAGTGGACACCACTTTTCAAATTTCGTGGCAGAGCCGGTAATCGAACCCGGGCCTCCGGGGATGGCAGCTAATCACACTAACCAATACACCACAGAGGCGGACCCTCGTAAATTTTAAAACAGAAAACAAGAATTGTGTACGCACGTTCAATCCAGAAACTTACAGTAAAACGGTTTGGCTCGAATTCACCTACATGTAATTAGGGTGAGTAGAATTGAAATTTACTTAATACATTGTGTTAACTGCATGGTTACTAGTTGCATGCCTCAGTGGAGATTCCAGGATACGCCACTGGGTACTCTAATAGCTTGAGCGCTGTGTTTGTGTTATTTTCAATCAGCGCTCTTTTCCAGCCAGTTCTAATTAACTGCATCTCTGTATCCATCAACGTATCCAACTCTTCTTTTGAATTCTCTACCCATATATATTTAATGTAACCACTCTCTCCCTCTATCGTACTATTCTTCTCTTCTTCTTTAGTTTCCTCTCTCCTTACCAAATTCACCCATACCGGGGCGTGGTTCGATTCGTTCCAATCTTCCACGATTATGCTTTTGATGTTATCTAGCAAGTCCTCTGAACTTATTACTAAATGTATAACGCTCTCCCCCTCTTCAGTAATATATGTCATTTTTTCCTTCTCTGCCACCCTCCCAATATCCGTTCAAAATGTAGAAATTCCCGACTTCACAGAATTCTAAAAGGTTTTTACCGTAGTTATTTATTCCCTTATCATTACTACTTCTTCCTGATCGTACTGTCAGCTCTTCTTCCTTACAATACCTCGGGCTTCGCTCGCCTATTCTGGCATTCCAATCTCCCAATAGCAATATTCCGTCCTCCTCATACCACCCTCTAATGAAGCTAATTTCTAATAACAATTCCTCGAAGAAATTATCATTTGCATATGGAGATTCCTTGAGGTGACAGTAGGCAAAAGCCAAACATACATGTTTCCCTCTCCCTGCCTCTCTTCCCATGTTAAATCTTATCCATATCACACCTTCGATTCTACTCTCAATATACTGTATACGTTCGTTCAATTCTTCTTTAACCAGCACGACTACTCCTCCTGGCACACGGCCCATTTTGCTCAATCTCTTCCTTGACTTGTGCCTCACCGTAAATCCTCCCCAAGTTATCTCCCTACCTATTTCTAGCCATGCTTCAAAAAGCGCTACAATATCAATACTCTCTATTAAATTTTTAACATTTGAATTGCCTATTTTACTCAATACACCTTCAATATTAACAAAGCCTTTCATCCAGCCTAGTTACAGAATTTATTCCCTACACTCCGAGCCACCCTATTTATTCTTACTCCTCGTCACCCTCTCATTATCAGCTTCTACCTCCCTTCCGTCGTTCTTGAACACTTTATTGTCATCTTTCTTCTCTTTATCTTCTAAACCTTTATTCCTTTTCCCCCACAGATTTTACAGGCTCCTGCTCCTCCCCTTAGACATAAGGTCTCTCTCTTTTTGTCACCCCCAGGTCGGTAATCAATGAATCCTCTTTTCCTTGCGGAACACTGTCCAATAACACTTCTTGAACCTGCACACTTGATCTTCCACTCACATTACCTTACACTGCACCGTTTCTTGTTTCGTCACTTCAGCCCTCGTTGTCCCGTTTCTTCTTTCTTCTTGTGCGTCCTCCTGCCTGACTTTTGGCCTCTTCGATCGCTCCTCTTCCCGTTTCATCTCTTCCTCCATACATTTTAGTTTTGCTACGGACCAAACACGCCACCAGATACCGTTCGTTACTACCAGCCTTTGGTCCTTGATAAATGCCTTAAGGCCTTGATGTTTAGCTTGGACTAAATGCTTTCGTAGGATTTTCCTATTCTCAAATCCTTCTCTCCCAAGTCCCTTTTCATCCAGATCTTTTCGCCTTGTAAATTCTGCAACACCCCCTAACAATGCTGGTAGAATGACGTTCTGATGGGAACGTCATAGGGAAGTGCGCACCAAGACAAAATAAAAAAGGAGCAAATGAAGCAAAAACAGAAATAACACCTCAAAATATAAATAAGGAAGCAAGGAAACAGGGAAGAGTGCAGGATCTTACCCATAAAATAGGGTTACAGGTGGGGGTTCACTAGGAATCGCGACGAACAACACTCAAATGACACCAATTTTTAAAATTTTAAAATAAATATATACTTAAAAGAAAATGTATTCTTTACATACACTGACTGACAGAGCAAATGCAACACCAAGAAGGAGTGGTCAGAACTTTATGCCAATTGCAGGGTAGACTGACGTCACTGAGGTATGCTCATGATGTGAAATGCGCCGCTGTGCTGCGCACGTAGTGAACGATAAATGGGACACGGCGTTGGCGAATGGCCCACTTCGTACCGTGATTTCTCAGCCGACAGTCATTGTAGAACGTGTTGTCGTGTGCCACAGGACACGTGTATAGCTAAGAATGCCAGGCCGCCGTCAACGGAGGCATTTCCAGCAGACAGATGACTTTACGAGGGGTATGGTGATCGGGCTGAGAAGGGCAGGTTGGTCGCTTCGTCAAATCGCAGCCGATACCCATAGGGATGTGTCCACGGTGCAGCGCCTGTGGCGAAGATGGTTGGCGCAGGGACATATGGCACGTGCGAGGGGTCCAGGCGCAGCCCGAGTGACGTCAGCACGCGAGGATCGGCGCATCCGCCGCCAAGCGGTGGCAGCCCCGCACGCCACGTCAACCGCCATTTTTCAGCATGTGCAAGACACCCTGGCTGTTCCAATATCGACCAGAACAATTTCCCGTCGATTGGTTGAAGGAGGCCTGAACTCCCGGCGTCCGCTCAGAAGACTACCATTGACTCCACAGCATAGACGTGCACGCCTGGCATGGTGCCGGGCTAGAGCGACTTGGATGAGGGAATGGCGGAACGTCGTGTTCTCCGATGAGTCACGCTTCTGTTCTGTCAGTGATAGTCACCGCAGACGAGTACTGTGCAGCGCCCTACCGCTAGACAACGCGGCATCATGGTTTGGGGCGCTATTGCGTATGATTCCACGTCACCTCTAGTGCGTATTCAAGGCACGTTAAATGCCCACCGCTACGTGCAGCATGTGATGCTGCCGGTGGCACTCCCGTACCTTCAGGGGCTGCCCAGTGCTCTGTTTCAGCAGGATAATGCCCGCCCACACACTGCTCGCATCTCCCAACAGGCTCTACGAGGTGTACAGATGCTTCCGTGGCCAGCGTACTCTCCGGATCTCTCACCAATCGAACACGTGTGGGATCTCATTGGACGCCGTTTGCAAACTCTGCCCCAGCCTCGTACGGACGACCAACTGTGGCAAATGGTTGACAGAGAATGGAGAACCATCCCTCAGGACACCATCCGCACTCTTATTGACTCTGTACCTCGACGTGTTTCTGCGTGCATCGCCGCTCGCGGTGGTCCTACATCCTACTGAGTCGATGCCGTGCGCATTGTGTAACCTGCATATCGGTTTGAAATAAACATCAATTATTCGTCCGTGCCGTCTCTGTTTTTTTCCCCAACTTTCATCCCTTTCGAACCATTCCTTTTTGGTGTTGCATTTGCTCTGTCAGTCAGTGTATTATCAAATAAAACAAATGTTTAGACCCTGATAAATAAAATGAACTGGAAGGAATGAAAATCTAAATGGCATCCATTGGTAAAACAAATAATTTAGATATAAATAAAATTAATATACTTTAAAATAAAATCATTTCTTCATTTTTAAAAGAAAATCCTGGTGCACAGGATAGCTTAAAACCGAACAAGTTACTAGTAAATATTCACAAACAAACTTAAAATTTTAATAAGAATAAAAACAAATTGTTTAATAGAGGGCTTCCGACACACCCTAGTGGAAGATCATTCCCCGTAAAACCCACATAACGTAGATCAAAAACGCATCAACAGAAATGGAACTCCACACCACAACCGACCAATATGTAAAACATATACCGCAAGGAAATTAAAATAACATCAACACAAATAAATTATGAATTAAATCACCCCACATAGTAGACGTGGAAATTAACAAAAACACGACCCCGAAATAAATAATTTAATGAGGCAGGACACGCAACCACAAGAAATAAAACACACTATCTCGCCTCAATACCACAAACAATCCATAATTATATTCACAGCTGCAACCACCAGCGGACGCAAATGCCCACATGACAATAATGCCCAATTTCAGTTGCGTAACTGACACACGATGATAAGATAAGATAAGCAAATAACCATCAGAAGAGAAGATAAGGCCAAAGCTACGATCGCTCCACACTAGGGGTGCCCAAACCCTCATTTACAATCCCAAACTTTACAATTTTAAGGAACTACATCTTTGAAATTAATGTGGGTATCCCCATTTCATAAAGCGATAATGAAATAAAACCACTCACAGTAATGCAGAAATATACACTCCTAATCCCTAAGTATACGTATCAAGCAAATAAAAAAATCTACGATATATCCTACTACTACTACTACTACTACTACTACTAATAATAATAATAATAATAATAATAATAATAATAATAATAATAATAATAATAATAATAATAATAATAATATTTTTAAAAAGGGTGATGTTCAGTGCAAACGTAGTACTTAGGTTGGAACACGGGTAACAGCAGGAGGCCGAAACACACGAAACGATGCACAAAACAATAATATGAGTATCACAACATCAGAGTAAAGACGATAATGTGCACCACATAAAACACCGCAATATGAATATGAAATTTAGAAATAGAAACAGCACGCGTATCAACAAAACTCAGGGAAAACACACGTAGATACACCGAAAATAAGAATAAACCAAAGTGAAACACAAAATTTAGAAAAAGCAAGGACGAATTTGGACGGTTACCTAGAGCAAACAATGCACTTCTCCATTACACACCACGCACTTAAAGTATGAACGCCATCACCAAACAGTGGCCTAATTTCACTTACAATAAATACACTCATAGAATACAGTAACCCACCCCAAGAAAGTTATATACACAGTAATAAAACCTAAAGGCGTACATTCATGGTGATCAGTTATGCCCAGGTAACCTCCTCGTGTTATACCTAATTACTACGGCACTCACAAATAAGAATTTAAGAAACTTACATAATAAACACAGATGTACTTAAAATACTGTACAGCACATTTCGTCTTCCTCGGTAGGCGAGGTATACCCTCCTTCATTAACCGATACCAAGCGGTTTGGTCATAATAATTGTAGTAGTAGCAGCGCAGTCGTTAGACATGGCCATTAGCGTCCAGTCACGAGCAAGTCCAACGGCAGAAAGATACACTCCACACTTCACCACATAGCGCGACATAGTCTCAACACCGCGTAGACCGCCGAAACACACACAGTAGTTGCTATGCACACTCATAGATGGCATAGAAGTCCATGTAGCTGTCCACCATACAATGATACCTTGTAGAGTCACTACCAAACAGAAAACTATATGACGAAAAGTCACAATTGCCACGTTTAGACAGAATAGATGACCAATTTGCTAACAGTTCAGAGCGTACATGAATTAAAATAACCCAAGTATACCAGATACAAGGTTTTAGTCACCCCATACTCCAAATGGTGTTGAATTCCAGTTTCATACAATCGTGGAATAATCACAGCTCCATACAATAACTAGACCTTGAAAACGAGGTCCATTGCGGAATGAAATAATCCACCAAAACTTACAAGTGCCGATAAGAGACACCATTTAAATATATATCGCGTAGACAGTAGATTGTCCAAAGTATATGACATAACAAGCGTATTTTGTTAAATAACGCTTCAATTCCTAGCGTTTTTATCATTATATCCGCCATTAAAGTTGATATCAGCTTCACTTTCACTGGTATACTGCCTTTCACTTTTCCTACTCCCTCTACATCGTCCATATCTACTTCACTGAAGTTAATTTTCAGTTTATTTTGTACAAGGTCCACCACTTTATATATAAGCTTCACTTTATCTTCATTTCGCTCTTCCTGTAGTCAATATATATATATACATTTCTTCGTCTTTTCTTGATTAACAAGTCCGAGCTCATTCTTCAAGGACGCCACTTCCTTCTCCATATTTTTCACCTGCTCTTTTATCACTCTCGTTGCTTTCTCATTCTCTTCTATTCTTTTTTTCGTAGCTCCCCACTGTTCCTTCGACCATGTCTTCATATCTTCAAAACCCTTGACTTGTTCTTGGCCCAATTCCTTTACCAGTGCATCTCTATTATATGTTGTTACGACATCTCCTATCAGCCCTTTGATTCTATCCCAGTCTTCCCACCTCATATCATGGCCTGGATTCATCTCCACTCCCCGTATGATTAGTAGCATAGTTATCACCATTGCTACCAGAATAGCTTCGCTAATCTTCACGAGTTCTCTCTTGTCCGCCTCATTTCCCTTCGTCTTCTTCTGCCTGCTCTGCCAGCCGCCTATCGCCGCACGATATTGCTCACTATCAATCATGTTTTACTGCACTCGCCTTGCCATACGTCTACACTGTCCGGTTGCTCAAATAGTACTGGACATAGAGTAGCTAGTTCAAATATTGGGCAAAAACCACCACGAAAAGATACACATCAGCCATGGGTAACACAAAAATTCCTAGAAGTGGTAAAAAGAAAAATACCCTATATGCAAAAACTAAAGCTAAAAACACTTCAACTGAAACAGTCGAAGAATACACAAGATGGTGCAAGGACGTAATTACGTAATGAAAATGAAAAGATTGCTAAAAGGGTCATATTATTATCATGTAATTAGAAAAGGGGATGCTATTAAAGAAATGTGGAAGGCAATAAACCGAATACCTGGTAGAAATAATAGTAAACCAAAAGTTATGGAACTTGTATATCAAAATGTTCAACACACTTCTAGTCAAGATATTTGTAAAGTTTCAACACATTTTCGTTAATGTAGTCGAAAACTACGATCTGCTATTCTCTATACTTTAGGCCAACAGATGTGAAGGAAGTTACACAAATCATAGAAGCACTAGCCAATAAGAATAACTACACAGATGACGGAAAAATAACATACACCCAAGAGGCGTGTAAATCATCTGGCCCCCTTGCTGATTGAGAGTATCAATTCGTCATTGCAAACAGGAGTAATACCAGATAAATGTAAAATTGCAAGAGTGGTACCAGTTCTTAAGAAAGGAATACACCCTGACCACACTAATTACAGGCCACTATATATAGTATCTTCACTAGCAAAAGTAATGTACTTGAAGTAGTAATATAAAACAAGTCCCGAATTTCCTAATAAAAACACATTTCTTCTTCAAATTTAAGTATGGCTTCCTGCCCAAGCATAGTACACTTTCAGTTGCTATAGACATAGTGTCCCTTATACAGAATGCATTAGATAAGAATAAAATAGCAGCTGGACATTTCATAGATATTGCAAAGTCGTTTGACACATTAAACCATATCATACTACTTAATAAACTAGCAAATGCAGGAATTAGAGGAATAGCCTTTGAGCGGTTTAAAAATTAATTAAATGATAGGAAGAAATATGTTAATATCAATGAAACTAAACGGCCCATCTACAATGTTAAACATGGTGCCCAACAACGGTCAGTGCGGGAACCATTAATGTTTCCAATATTTATTAATGATATAGGTTATCTTGAGTTTATCGGTAAGATATTCCTGTTTGCAGATGATATATTTATATTTTATGACAGCAGTTGTGAACAAAAGATTATGGATTATAGGTAAAAATATCTGGAAAAACTAACATCATGGCTGAACAAAAATAATCTAGTAATAAGCACCTCAAAAACAAAATACATGATATTCCATAAACCAACACAAATTATCAATACCTTTAATGTAGTAAAAATTGGCAATGAGCCCATTGAAAGTATAAAGCAATTTTCATATTTAGGCCTGGCTTTAGACAACTACTGACGCTGAAATGAGCATATCTCAAATGTAAAGAAAAAATATTAGTATAATTGGAGTACTAAAAAAATTGAAGGACTATGGAATAAACAACCAACATTTAAGAAACATATATACATCCTTCATACAATCACACATTATGTACATGAATATAATATGGGTAAATTGTACACAGGAAGCTGTAAAAGAACTAGAAATATTCAATAGAATGCTTTAAAAATTATGTATGGATATGATTTTCTAAAACCATCTGTGGAAGTTTTTCAGGAAACAAACATATTACCAGTATAATGCCAGATTAAATAATCTCAAGCTTTATTTATGTTCAGGTATAAAAACAATATGATTTCTGTTAATACAGAACTACGATACACGAATGATATTCACACCTATAATACAAGATCAGCAAACCAGTTGTACGAAGATTTCACTAACACTACCAAACATGGTGTTAAAAGAATTTCTTAATCGGCAAGAAAACAATGTACCTCCAAAATTTAAACAAATCATTAATTGGTACATATTTGAAAAAGAAGTACACAGGTGCTTCCTTGAACAGTATGTTGGAGAATAAATTGATAACCACTCTGTACATATTTTTTCAACTAAGTTTTTTTATTTTGAACATGTACTTTTCCGTGTAAAATAATGATATTATTGTGTATTCTAAATCAATATTTGTAAAATATTCCTTGGCATTTATATATCGTATCTATTAACTGAAAGTGAAAACTGTCAAGCGCTGATTGTAAACGGCAGTCCCTCCTCGAGCAACACCTCCTAGATATAAGGACTCACAACCGTTCTGGGAATATACTGTGATGTCAGCATTGGCCAGACAACCTTGAACCTTTTCAGTAATAACACAACAATGAGTTTGGCCATGTAACGCTGAAATTAGAAGAGTTTTAATTCGTTTAGTGGTGCCAATTGCTAATACCGCTGTACGTAATAATACTGATGTGTTGCGTACTCAACTGTAAGGAGAACTGCGCCAGTGATAAACAAGTACATGCATTAAGTTTCCGAAAGACGAGGTTATGCGGGAGATATGTTTACGTGCAATTCCAAGACAAGACTACAGATTTACTAATGACTCAGCAGTGAGTAACTATTATTATTACATTCACACAAAATCATAATGAGCATAGGCCTATGACGTATTTAACTACACGCAACAGTTGATGATATGTAGGCGTATTTACTCTTCAATTATATAAGGTTATGTTAGCCCATAATCATGGAATACATTATTTCATCGTTATTATTATTATTATTATTATTATTATTATTATTATTATTATTATTATTATTATTATTATTATTATTATTATTATTATTATTATTATTATTATTATTATTATTATTATTATTATTATTATACGCATTAAACATACCACCTACAAGAACTGCTGGTGTAGGCCGATTCACTCTGTAAATGCACGAATTTCGGTCACGGTGATACATTATTTTACAGGTATGTTACATACATTTCAAAGTCGGTGACATTTTATGGGAAGTAACTGGTACTGATACTCAGGAAAAACTTTTAACTACTCCTCTTCCAAGACCATGACGGCAGTGCCTTATATATTTCCAAACTGCCCATCATATTTATCGTCACATTCCGACAGGTGAAGAGAAGAACCAGGCAAAAAAGTAGAATAGACAGAGGAGCAATAAACAGAGCCATTGAAAATAGTACATATCTCATACCGTACACAGAATTTCAATCCACAATCTTATACAGCTAACAAGTACAATAAACATGTTGTTACCTGATGGTTGTTGTACTGTGATGAAGGGAATGTAAGTAACTTTTCTGTACGTCAATACAGCAACGCAACCATACTGCATAGCATATGTAATCACCTAATAGGACATGGCGTTTATTCTAAACGGGGTGTATTAAAGTATAAAATATTTCTAATGTAGGCCTATATGTGGACAAAATTACAAATACAAATACTGTACAGTATATTCTTTAGTTACAAAACATCATAGCTGCATTACAAGGAATGGGTGTAAAAATGTGTAGATAGATTCAAGAAATAAGTTAATTCTAGTCCTAGATGGTGAATTGAACACCAAGGATGATGTCCCCACAGTTAATTTAATAGTCGCAGTTAAATTGTTTCTTAGTTTATAAAGGAGTATGTGTATGATTTCCTTGTTATTTGTTCAACCTTCTGCCTGATATCTCCTCATGTTTACAAATTTACGGCCGACCCCGAAGTGAAGGGATATAATGCCTGCCTCTTGCCTGGAGGCCCCGGGTTCAATTCCCGGCCAAGTCAGGGATTTTTACCTAGATCTGAGGGCTGGTTCGAGGTCCACTCAGCCTACGTGATTACATTTGCGAGCTATCTGACGGTGAAATAGCGGCCCCGGTCCAGAAAGCCAAGAATAACGGCCGAGAGGATTCGTCTTGCCAAACACAAGACACCTCACAACCTGCAGGCCTTCGGGCTGAGCAGGGCCAAGGCCAAGCCCTTCAGGGCTGTTGCGCCGTGCGATTTTGACAAATTCATGAGACATAGTAGCAATTTAATGGTGCCACATGTCAATAATTTTAAAAGAGTTGGCTCCGATCTGAATGGTAGTCCAACATTAGGACAGAAACTTACATACTTTCTGGAATACATAAAATACAAATTTCAAGTTTGCTTCCCAACTGGCAATTCCACTATGTGAAATTATAAATAAAACATTTAAGAGAGGGTGTTTTCCATCTGAGTGGAAAATGTGTTACGTAATCCCTATCTTTAAGAAAGGTGATAAGGTGTTGTTCGATAATTATAGACCAGTAGCTCTGCTCTCACTTTTATCAAAGGTGGCGGAGAAAGTCATATACACTGACTGACAGTGACAATGCAACACCAAGGAGGAGTGGTTCGAAAGGGGTGAAAGTTGGGGAAAAAACAGAGACGGCACGGACGAATAATTGATGTTTATTTCAAACCGATATGCAGGTTACACAATGCGCACGGCATCGACTCAGTAGGATGTAGGACCACCGCGAGCGGCGATGCACGCAGAAACACGTCGAGGTACAGAGTCAATAAGAGTGCGGATGGTGTCCTGAGGGATGGTTCTCCATTCTCTGTCAACCATTTGCCACAGTTGGTCGTCCGTACGAGGCTGGGGCAGAGTTTGCAAACGGCGTCCAATGAGATCCCACACGTGTTCAATTGGTGAGAGATCCGGAGAGTACGCTGGCCACGGAAGCATCTGTACACCTCGTAGAGCCTGTTGGGAGATGCGAGCAGTGTGTGGGCGGGCATTATCCTGCTGAAACAGAGCACTGGGCAGCCCCTGAAGGTACGGGAGTGCCACCGGCAGCAGCACATGCTGCACGTAGCCGTGGGCATTTAACGTGCCTTGAATACGCACTAGAGGTGACGTGGAATCATACGCAATAGCGCCCCAAACCATGATGCCGCGTTGTCTAGCGGTAGGGCGCTGCACAGTACTCGTCTGCGGTGACTATCACTGACAGAACAGAAGCGTGACTCATCGGAGAACACGACGTTCCGCCATTCCCTCATCCAAGTCGCTCTAGCCCGGCACCATGCCAGGCGTGCACGTCTATGCTGTGGAGTCAATGGCAGTCTTCTGAACGGACGCCGGGAGTGCAGGCCTCCTTCAACCAATCGACGGGAAATTGTTCTGGTCGATATTGGAACAGCCAGGGTGTCTTGCACATGCTGAAGAATGGCGGTTGACGTGGCATGCGGGGCTGCCACCGCTTGGCGGCGGATGCGCCGATCCTCGCGTGCTGACGTCACTCGGGCTGCGCCTGGACCCCTCGCACGTGCCACATGTCCCTGCGCCAACCATCTTCGCCACAGGCGCTGCACCGTGGACACATCTCTATGGGTATCGGCTGCGATTTGACGAAGCGACCAACCTGCCCTTCTCAGCCCGATCACCATACCCCTCGTAAAGTCGTCTGTCTGCTGGAAATGCCTCCGTTGACGGCGGCCTGGCATTCTTAGCTATACACGTGTCCTGTGGCACACGACAACACGTTCTACAATGACTGTCGGCTGAGAAATCACGGTACGAAGTGGGCCATTCGCCAACGCCGTGTCCCATTTATCGTTCGCTACGTGCGCAGCACAGCGGCGCATTTCACATCATGAGCATACCTCAGTGACGTCAGTCTTCCCTGCAATTGGCATAAAGTTCTGACCACTCCTTCTTGGTGTTGCATTTGCTCTGTCAGTCAGTGTATAATCGCCTGTATGACTCTTTTAGTCAGTACATATCTATCTATCTATCTATCTACAAGAAGACCTGAAGCAAATCTGCGAGTGGTGTGATAAGTGGTCCCTTAAAGTGAATAAATTCAAGTGCAGTGTCATGTCATTTACCCGAAAATTAACACCTGTATTTTACAAATATAAAATCAGTGGAGAAATTTAAATCGTGTGGAGGAGTTTAAGGATCTAGGCGTAATTCTGAGCAACAGGAATGGCTTATCCTTTGAGAAGCACATCGATGGTATTATAAAGAAATCTTTCAGACTCCAGGGGTTTATCAAAAGGAATTGTAAAGATTTCAGTAATATTGCATGTGTCAAAACTCTGTTTTGTTCCCTGGTGAGACCCTGTCTCGAGTATGGTTGTGAGGTGTGGCTCCCGTATCAGAAAGGCCACATACACCATCTCGAGAGAGTACAGATAAGGTTCATGAAGTGGATTAGTTTCGTATTCCTGGACATGCCACTCTCTTCAAGCAGGTATGAAGAATTTGTAAACATTCTTGGAATGAATACGCTGGCAACGCGCCGAATGAGTGCGAACGCAATGTTAGCGATTAAATGCTTGAAGAGTGAAGTGGACGTTCCGGCTATACTGGGATCGATCCCACTTCATGTTCCAAGCAGACGAACAAGGCAGATATGTACATTCCACCTACCCATATGTAGGACGGTAGCGCATGAAATTTCTTGGCTCATGCAAGCACTGAGGACAGTAAATCAGCTGGAAGTGTCACTCGACATTTCCACCACCCTTCCACTGCAATTCGTAAATTACTTCTCAAGGATAGAACGTAATAATTTTGTAAATTATGTAAATAATCTGTAGAAAACATGTGAGTATTTATATCTATTTGTATATTTGTATGTATATTACTTAATTTATTTTTATTTTATTTAATTATTTAATTTATTTTTAGTTTATTTTCTATTACATCATCTGTAATTGGGACATCCTGTAGGTGATAAATAAATATATTCTCTTCTATTCTATTCTATATTCTATTTCGAACAGAATGACAAATTGGTGACATCGATGGTAGGTGAATTTCTCACTAAACCATACATGAACTTCAAGGGAGGAAACATTGTAGGCCCATGTGCAAATACTGCCAGTGATGCTACATTAGCTTAGATGTTAGGCCTATGCTAATATTATACGTGCTAATTTTCTCTTAAGATCATGTAATGCCTATTTGAATTGAATTATGTTTATAACATCCTGTTGCGCTGTTAGCAATTCGGCCTAAGTAAGCTATCACTGCAAAATGCTGTCGTGGTTTACAACTGTTAACTGTTTATTTTTAATGGCAGAGTCACTAAAATACGGTAATAACGACAGTATAATGCAATATACTTTAAAATTTAAACGCTATTTTTAGTAAATAAATTATTCAATGGCAAAAAATATTAATATCATGTCGGTGTTTAACAATTCTCCGCGTTTCTCTGCATTGCCATCGCCTCCTTAGCGTGACGTCACCACGCTGTTGTTAGGCCTTATTATCTAGGAGGTGTTGCTTTGAGCCACTAGCTCACTGGGACATTCTATAACCAATGAATAAGTAAATAAATGCTTGATTATTACGATGCATTGCTTCTAAGAAAAAAATATTATCTACCACCAATAGTTAAATTTTAAAATGTTGTAATGTATGCATCAAAATGCGAAAATCATTTAATAGAAGGTTACTCGCATTAATTTCGGAGAGAAATAGCTGCGCGTATCCATCATTACTAACCAAAAATAACCATACGTAGGTTCGATGTGTTACTGTCCACTTTTATGCTTGTTCTGTATCAAAAAATTAAAAGCCTGCTGCAAATCTGTGTAGCAAGGAAGTCGAAAGTAGAACTCATTATCAGATCTGGAAAATGAGTGAGATATACTCCTTTATTCTTAGTAACAGTTAGCCTACATTTTCGGTTAGGATTTTCGTTTTTCATGAATTTATCCAGCCCTCATACGAAGAAAATGAATATGTCAGTGTATATTTATTTGTATAGTTGTATTTTCGCCGTGGTACGGAAAGGTACTTACCATTGCGGCAACTTCGAACTTTCTCACACTGTGTTTAAATTCACAACAGATTATATTTCCACAAAATCGCGTTATACGGTAACAATTAAATGAATAAATTCTACGAGAAGATTTTTTTTTGCTAGGGGCTTTACGTCGCACCGACACAGATAGGTCTTATGGCGACGATGGAATAGGAAAGGCCTAGGAGTTGGAAGGAAGCGGCCGTGGCCTTAATTAAGGTACAGCCCCAGCATTTGCCTGGTGTGAAAATGGGAAACCACGGAAAACCATTTTCAGGGCTGCCGATAGTGGGATTCGAACCTACTATCTCCCGGATGCAAGCTCACAGCCCCGCGCCTCTACACGCACGGCCAACTCGCCCGGTACGAGAAGATTTACGCCCTTTAATTTATATTACTCATCACGTGAATATACCATATGTAACCTGAACTATGAGGTCTTTTTATCTTAATAATAGCTGTTTACGTGATTCCTGATGTATAAATTAAAGAAAGAATACGCAATACACTTAAATAAAATAATGATTTCTTTCAACAGTCGCAGTTATCTAAAAAATTATTCCAATACTTATGAATCACATTCACAAGTACAACTTGTAACATTCGCTTAGCTCGGCTCAATCGATCAGCTGGTTGGATTTGCGCGCTTTCGCCAGTACGGCCTGTATATTACGAAGGCAATGGCTCCTTATACCGGCCTTGACAATCCCTTGTGAAACCCTGCATAAAGCTGTAATTGGTAAGTTTCCCCATAATGCGGTTGGAGAAACGGCCACTTTAAGTCAGTGACATAAAACTGTATAACGCAAATAAATTTCCAGTTTCATTTACGTGGCTTTACTGTCGTATGTAATGAGTTCGTAAAGAGATGTTTGTTGACTTGTTATTGAGAGTTTATAGTGATGGTCTGATTAGTGTGTAGTGTGGTGATTGATTTTTTAAAGGTGTATACAACTCTTGGAATATGTGATATTCTTGTGCGTTTTTTTTTACTTCGAACAG
Organism: Anabrus simplex; assembly: GCF_040414725.1. Classification (NCBI taxonomy): domain Eukaryota; kingdom Metazoa; phylum Arthropoda; class Insecta; order Orthoptera; family Tettigoniidae; genus Anabrus; species Anabrus simplex. The sequence continues at coordinate 385,544,267 of NC_090267.1, read as the reverse complement.
TAATTTTCCGTACTCTAGAACAAATGTAATGAGTAGCTCAAAGTGATTTCTCGCCGTAACTTCATCCTAAAAGAGAATTCTAATTTATGCGCTATTTTTTGGAATTTTGTAGTGTAGTGATTTGCTTTTCTTTAACTTGTTTAGAAATATTCGAACATGTATAGCTGTGTGTGCCCTTTTCTACTTCAAACAGGAAAAAGAGCAAAGGTGATACTATCATTTCACGAATTCCCTGTAGACAAGGACAAGGCTAGGGAGTAGCCCAAAGAAATTTCTCGCGATAACTTCCTCCCTAACACAATTTCTGCTTCTTCTGTTGTCTGAAGCCTTCATTTCAAAGAACATGATTATTAATTTATAGGCAAAAGTAGAATAGTAATAAAGAAAGGTTATTTACCCCCCAGTGTTCCCTAACTATCCTAGTTAAAAGGTAACTAGAACCAAGAGTCCTAGAAGAATTTGCACCACACCCACCAAGGAAACGCAAAAGAGGTGAATGTGATTATCATTGTTAAATCCTGATGCAAGCTGTTCAACAGCCAATAACGAAGTTACAGACAATTTTGAATCTAAAATTTATATAGGGATAAGCCATACATCCGCTCAGAATTACAGTATAACAAACTAGCTTGAGCAAGCGGCGAGAGAGGAAGTGTTGCATAGTGCGCGCCGTGGTGAAGTACGGTAGGACTTGAACAGTACCTTACCGCTACTGGGAAGTGGCAGTGGAAGCAGGGGAAGAATTCTAAGAATGATTTGGAGAGAAAAGAATAGAAGGGGAAAGATGAGTGTAGCGGTACTGGTGCCAGCAGTGATAGCTGTGTTTCTGGTCATTGGGGAGGGGGGGTAAAATAAACCCCAGCCCGAATACCAGCGGCAATTTCACCTGGGAAGTCTTGGCAGCAATTAAGCAGATAGTGAGAGACATTATAAATGAAACCAGCGCTTGAGACCAGATGAAGGAAGTGATGAAAGAGATATCAAAGGAGATATGGTATATGAAGAAGTGGCTGGAAGAAAAGAGAGAAGAAACGATTAATAAAACGTGCAGGAACGAGAAAGAAGTAGAAAAAGAGGTCCTGAAGTTGAAGAAAGAAGCAGAAGTATGCAACCAGGAGAGGATGAAGGAATCCATATTTGTATATGGTGTTCAGGAAGATGAGAAGGAAGGCAAGGTGGACGTAATTTGTAAGGTTGTGGAGGTCATCCACAATAAGATTAAAATTAATTTTAGTGAAGTGGATATAGAAGATGTGGAAAGAGTTTGTAAAGCTAAAGTAAGGAGACCAATCGTTAATGGCAGAAATATTGTTAAGGAACACCAGCAATTTACAAGGACACACAATCTGGGTAAAGAGAGACATGGGTAAAGAAGGAACAGAAAATATGAAAACTTTGAAGTGGCATCTATGGAGGGCGAGACAAAAAGGGCTGAAGGCACACATAAGGGGGTAGCGGCTAATGGTGTAAAATGGAAGATGGTTTCGAGAGTGGCCGGTGTCAAAACTGAAAGCGATGGACGATAGTGCCAGAACGGGGAAGGAATTTATGGCAAGGCTAGATGGATGGAAGGACGAAGAGCGAGTTATGGAACGAATGGAGGTAAGTGAGGAGAGAAACCCAGGGGGAAGTGGGCAGTGCAGTGCGGATGTGGAAAAAGGGAGTGGGGAATTGGTGAGCGAGGGAGAGTCTCAAGAATCTTTAAGAGTGGAGTGCATTGGACAAGTGAAAAAAAAGGTGGTGATATGCGTGACGAACAGAAGGAGCTATAGGAAGATGTATGAGTCTAAAATACTTGTGGGGTAAAATATATAAACGTTTGGGGGATGAAGAGGGAAGACAGCGACAAAAATGTTAAGAAAGGGAGAAATGGAGTCAGAAAGTGAGAAGGCTATGGTAACAAGTAGCAAGGATATGGGGGGTAATCTTGAAGGGGGAGAGAAAGTTATAACAAAATTGGAAAATAGGGTTTGTGAATATTGTGGGGCTGTGAAGCAAATTAGGTAATAAAAAGGGAAAATAAGTAGGTAAAGGTTACAATATTGTAGCACTCTTGGAGACATGGCTTGAAATAAGGAAGAAGGTAACATGGGGAAATTTTGTGGTTAAGTATAAATCCAAAAGAAAGGAGCGGAATAAGGGAATAACCCCAGGAGTAATAGTGTTTCTAATTAAGGAAGAAATTAATGGACTAGTAGAGGATATTTAGACAGAGTTGCAAGAAGTGATCTGGATTAGATTTAGTATGGGTAGGAAATAAGAAATGGTTAAGAAGCTAAGTTTAGCATTTGCATATTGTCACCCCAGGAGTTCGTTATACACAAATGCATTTTTGAGGAGTTATTGCTGGAAATTAATATGATAAGAGGTAAGTTTGAAGAAGAAGGTGATATATTATTATTTGGGGACTGGAATGCGAGAATAGGAGAGAAGAGCCCAGTGGTCAGTAAAGAAGACGGAACGGTAATGAGGAAAAGTAGAAGCAGTGAAGATACAGTCATAAACCGTTATGGAGATAAACTTTTAGAAATGTGTGCAGTGGGAAATTTATATATTTATATGTTCGAAATTGTTGGAAAGAAGGCGACAGGAATAGGAAGCTGGCTGATGTTACAGAACAGGGAGGAAGTGTGATTGACATAGTAATAAGCTCAGAAGATATGTTAGATCATAAGGATGTAGGGAGGAAATTGGAATGCATCATATCACTTTCCACTGAGGGTGTTGATAAAAGAGGGTAGGGAGGTATAAGAAGAAAGAGTTAAATCAGGGTGATGAACTGGGGAGAGGGTATATTAAATATAAATGGTCAGAGAAAGCAAAACGGGAATTGGATACGATAATAAAAGAGAAGTTAAAATTAGTAAGCTATGGGTGGGAGGCTGCGTTGAAGGAAAACAATATAAATAGAGCTTTGGAACTTATTTTATACCCAATAAAACGGGTAGCAAAGAGGCAGAAGGAGGAAGAGGAGAGAGAGAGAGAAGGCTGGTACAGTGAGGAGTGTGGGGAATTGCGAAATAGGGTGATGAATGCCTTGAGAGAATATAGAAAAAAGATGGGAGTGCAGAAAGAGAAATTTTCTCTAATTTTAAGGAGAGATTACAAAAGGGAAATCAGTGAAAGTAAAAAACCATGGATGAAAGGACAAACAAAGCAAAGTCACCTCCGTACAGGCCATGAAGGCCCTTGGAGGAGTGGAAGGTAAACGCTTCCACCAGTGTTAACCTCGGCACATGATGGGGAAGAGTGGTTAGCTGTACGCCCCGCCGCATTTGCCGACAGGAATTAACCTGGTACTCATTGTTGGTGTAGGCTGAGTGAACCCCAGGCCCATATGCACCACCGGAAGTGGAAATCTCGTTTCTTAAATTTTACGACTTCCTGACGGGGATTCGAACCCACGTCCTTCCGGGCGAAACGAGCGCACCTTTACTGCATCGGCCAGGCAGCTCCTGAAAGGACAAACGGAAGCGATAAGCAAAGAGTGTAGAACGAATAAAATGGAAACATTTTGGGAGAGATAAACAGAATTAACAAGGGTGGAAGAATGTTTGAGAAACCAAGTATTGAGGATGAGCAGTGGGTGAACAATTTTACTGATCTACTTAGGGGGGAGGAATGGTATAGAGATAAGGGTAAATTAGTTATTTGGAGGGATAAGGAGTATCGATATTCGAACTGGACAAAGAAATTTCAAAAAAGGAATCATGGAAGTGATAGCTAAAATTAGGGGTTGGTCTGCCGGAGGATACAATGGAATTAACAATAGGTTTTGGAAAGAATTAAGAAAAATTGGTCTATGATAGAGGGCATAATGAAGCTATATAACATGATTTCTGATGGCGGTAGTACCCAAAAGAATGGGAAACAGGAATTGTATGTCCAATATACAAGAAGAAGAAGGGTAATAAAAACATCGCGAATAATACACTGACTGACAGAGCAAATGCAACACCAAGAAGGAGTGGTTCGAAAGGGATGAAAGTTGGGGAAAAAACAGAGACGGCACGGACGAATAATTGATGTTTATTTCAAACCGATATGCAGGTTACACAATGCGCACGGCATCGACTCAGTAGGATGTAGGACCACCGCGAGCGGTGATGCACGCAGAAACACGTCGAGGTACAGAGTCAATAAGAGTGCGGATGGTGTCCTGAGGGATGGTTCTCCATTCTCTGTCAACCATTTGCCACAGTTGGTCGTCCGTACGAGGCTGGGGCAGAGTTTGCAAACGGCGTCCAATGAGATCCCACACGTGTTCGATTGGTGAGAGATCCGGAGAGTACGCTGGCCACGGAAGCATCTGTACACCTCGTAGAGCCTGTTGGGAGATGCGAGCAGTGTGTGGGCGGGCATTATCCTGCTGAAACAGAGCACTGGGCAGCCCTGAAGGTACGGGAGTGCCACCGGCAGCAGCACATGCTGCACGTAGCGGTGGGCATTTAACGTGCCTTGAATACGCACTAGAGGTGACGTGGAATCATACGCAATAGCGCCCCAAACCATGATGCCGCGTTGTCTAGCGGTAGGGCGCTCCACAGTTACTGCCGGATTTGACCTTTCTCCACGCCGACGCCACACTCGTCTGCGGTGACTATCACTGACAGAACAGAAGCGTGACTCATCGGAGAACACGACGTTCCGCCATTCCCTCATCCAAGTCGCTCTAGCCCGGCACCATGCCAGGCGTGCACGTCTATGCTGTGGAGTCAATGGCAGTCTTCTGAGCGGACGCCGGGAGTGCAGGCCTCCTTCAACCAATCGACGGGAAATTGTTCTGGTCGATATTGGAACAGCCAGGGTGTCTTGCACATGCTGAAGAATGGCGGTTGACGTGGCGTGCGGGGCTGCCACCGCTTGGCGGCGGATGCGCCGATCCTCGCGTGCTGACGTCACTCGGGCTGCGCCTGGACCCCTCGCACGTGCCACATGTCCCTGCGCCAACCATCTTCGCCACAGGCGCTGCACCGTGGACACATCCCTTTGAGTATCAGCTGCGATTTGACGAAGCGACCAACCTGCCCTTCTCAGCCCGATCACCATACCCCTCGTAAAGTCGTCTGTCTGCTGGAAATGCCTCCGTTGACGGCGGCCTGGCATTCTTAGCTATACACGTGTCCTGTGGCACACGACAACACGTTCTACAATGACTGTCGGCTGATAAATCACGGTACGAAGTGGGCCATTCGCCAACGCCGTGTCCCATTTATCGTTCGCTACGTGCGCAGCACAGCGGCGCATTTCACATCATGAGCATACCTCAGTGACGTCAGTCTACCCTGCAATTGGCATAAAGTTCTGACCACTCCTTCTTGGTGTTGCATTTGCTCTGTCAGTCAGTGTATTATATGGGTATAACTCTGTTAGATACTCTAAGTAAAATTTATACAGGAGTTTTAGCAAACTGAATAAGAGACTTGGCGGAAAAGAATTCGGTTTTGTCATTTTTTCAAGGGGGATTTAGGAAAAGAAAATGAACGGCAGATAATATAATGATAGTGAAGAAGGTTTTAGATAAATACATGAGTATGGCGGCAATTGATTTTGAAAAAGTGTTTGATACGGTAAACAGAAGTGCGTTAGTAGAAAAATTGTGTAGGTTGGGTTTTTTGGGAAGATGATAGGTGCTGTGGAGGTGATATATAAGGAGGTCAGGTGCTGAGTAAAGTTGGAGCAAAACAGGTCAAGTAGGCCATTAAAGTGTAAGGTGGGTTTAAAACAAGGATGTAAATTTTTCCTGATATTGTTTATTTTATTCATTTACGACATTTTGGATGGAAACAGCGGGAAAAAAACTGGGCGACACCGGCTCTTAACGGGATGAAGATACCGGGACTGTGTTTTGTGGACTACGTGGTTTTGATGACTTTATCTGCTGGTTGGATGCAGAAAAGTTTAAATGCAGTGTCAGGATATGCAAAGGAATTAGCCCTGAAAATTAACGGGAATAAATCTAAAGTGTTAGTAATGGAGAAACATAAAGGGAGAAACAAGGAATGATTTGGATGGTCCAGAGAGAGTGGAGAGAACAAGTAATTAAGTTAGAATATTAAGGAGTGATTTTAAACAGAAGAGGGACATGGGAGGAAGCAGCTTTAGACGTAGTCAAAATTTTAATGGATAAATTTCTCGGAATAATGTATTAACTCTTGAGGTTAGTCTTAACATCAGTAGTATTTGCCAGGGTAATGATGGGGCAGAATTATGGGGGCTGGAGTAAAAGAGGATTAACTTAAGACAAAATTATAGCTAAATTTGGTAACGCAGTGTTGGGGCTCCCTAAGTGCACAGCGAATGCTGGGGTGGAATTAATGTGCGGGGAAGAAATATAGGTTCAGTGTGTGAAAATAGTAGTCAAATACTGGATGGGTTTGAGAAGAGGTGAAGAAGGGAGGGCGCTTCAAGCTGTGTACGATCAACAAAAGAAAAGCACGGATAAAAGGTGGTGGCTACAAATAATTAAACTATACTTGGAGAGGGTTCGAATGGGTACATGTGGGAAGAGGTTTGGAAGAAGGAGTATGTTAGGGTTCGGAGGGTGCTCTTAAGGAGTATTAGAGATATTTAAAGACAGAAAATGCCAGAAGAGTGCAGGAATAGAGGATCTCTTAGTGGTTTTAATAAAGTAATGGAAGTAACAGTGTTAAATATTAGGAATGAAGATAGGTTGAACAGAGGAGGATTACTGTGGTGGCTGATTTGGTTATACAAGAATATGGAATGGACAAAGAGTAAAGACAAGTCACTATGCGTATTACGAGGGGCATCAGGCAATGATGTACACTTAATATGTAAATGTAAAGATACGGAAAAAGTAAGCAATAAAATATTGAGTGCCAATAAACGGGAATTATTAGAAAAATAGGATGAGCAAAAAACCGAAGGTTGGACTATCAAAGAATGGGAGAACGGGGCGTAATTATACAGGTATGTATATGCGGTAATGAGAGATTGTGAAATAACGTTAAAAGAGGAAGGGTCATCATTTAAATTTGTATTGAAACGGGAATGTCCTGCGAGCATTCGCGTTCATGCATTTCTTGAGAGGAACGCGCTAACACCCGACTGTATGGATTCAAAACGAGCCCCGAGCGCCAAGGCATCATGGGGAACAACATGCAAGCAAGCTCTACTACCACTGTACTCTATACATGGATGGCTGGTAGCTTGGGTAGCAATAAGCCGGATAGAAGATGACTGGCGTAGTAAGATGGCAGCGAGCGCACGGTGCAGTAGACCACGAGGAGCGCGCTTACTTTCTTTATGCTTAGTTCAGTGACACCAGGTCTCCTGATTGTAGTTCTACGGGTGTTCTGTGCTGTGTTATTGCAATACCCTACACATTTACGAAGGAATTCAGATGAAGTACATCAATGAAACATTTCTAGTTTAGATATTTCACTCGCTGAATTGAAACTATATGTTACTTCTGCATGTTAGTAAAATATAAACAAACAAGGGAGCCATACTTGCACTACTACGATTAACACAAATACGAATTCCTAAATGTAAATAATACAAATACATAATATATTTAAACTATCAAAGTATGCATGTGTGGCAGATATAAATTGAGCTCTATTTGGAGGAGGTACAACATTCTCTCCGTCAGTTCAAATTACAGTATTTCCTAACATAACGTGATTGTATTGATTACGTAGTAAACAAGTGACTGTCAGCATGCCGAAGTGTACTTCTACGGCAAATACGCCGCTAAATACCTGAATATCCAGGGAAAAATACACATTAAACTGTCATTATGCCGTTACAGGAGAAGTCAAATCAAATCAAAATCTCTTTATTTGCAAATGAGGTGTCTACCTCGGTGGCAAATGGTACACTAAAATATATTATTGTCAAGCACTAAATTTTAAATTAACAGGAGACGAAGAAAATTTTCCTAGAATACAATATTATACAATTTACGCTAATAATTTTTTCTATTAAACACACACATCATCGTTAATAAATTTATATTGTTTACAAAATTCTACTTATAATATCTTACAAACATAGTCAACTCATATACAGTACGGTATGTGAAATTACTTCCAATAATACTATACAACTGGTATAAGATTAAAATTAACACTGAATTTATTTACATATTTATATTTTACCCATTTTGGAACCTAAGTAGCATAACGACCTGCTGCGTCTTAACCAGAGCCACTTTGCCACCACTTTTCACAGTTCCTGAAGGGCCTTCACAGCTACCGTAGAGGTCCCAGGGCCCTCGAAGTCCCCACTGTACTTCACCCCTACAGGCAGTCCCCTACTTGGGCTGTCCAAACTCCTTAGACCAGGGGATGGAATTAATTTAATCACACACATTTATTATTTACAATATCCTGCACTGGTCGAATGCCCTCCAACATTTAATTTATTATCTCTGTTGTTGTTTATTCTCTTCTTGAATATCTGTACAGATTTTGGAAAAGGATCAAACACTACCCCTGGTAAACTGTTCCACTCCTTCACGCCCTTCCCAATGAAAGAAAATTTACCCCAATCGCTTCTGCTAAAATTCCTTCTAATTTTGTACTTGTGGTCAGTTCTACCAATATAATTATTTTCCAACCGAAGCCTCTCACGGATATCTCCCCATGCTTCTTCTCCTGTATAGGCTCTATATAATCCTGTAAGTCTACTTTTCTCCCTTCTCTTACTTAAGGTTTCCCACCCAAGTTCCTTTAACATTTCTGATACACTACTCTTTCTCCTGAAATCCCCTGTTACAAACCTTGCTGCTTTCCTCTGCACACCATCTAGTTCTCTTATTAGGTATTCTTGGTGAGGATCCCAAACACTGTTTGCATATTCCAAAAATGGACGAACCATACTTAAGTAACTTTTCTCTTTTAATTCTTTGTTGCATCCTTTAAGTAGTCTCATTATGACATGTAACGATCTGTATGCTTTCCCAACAATGTCATCAACATGACCCTACCAGTGCAAATTACTTTCAAATCTCACACCTAAGTATTTGCACTTGCCATCTTTTGGGATAACTACCTCATCCAAAGTATATTCAAATTCAGTTTTAAAGCTCCTGTTTGTAAATGTTGTAACAGTTGATTTGCCTCCATTAATCTTCATATTATTTTCTTCCACACATTCTTGGATACTGTCAAGGTCCCTTTGTAATTCTGAACAATCCTCAATGTTATTTATTTCCCTATAAACAATTATGTCATCTGCATACAATCTTATTTTCGAAGTTATATTGTTCCCTAAATCATTTGCGTATATTAAGAAAAGTAACGGACCGATTATACTACCCTGTGCAATTCCCTTCCCGACTTTCTCCTCCTGTGATATATTATTTCCTACTTTGACTTTCTGAACCCTTGAATTTAGAAATGTTCTTATCCAACGTATAACCCTTACATCCAATCCTATTCCCTCCAATTTCTTTAATAATATTCCATGTTCCACTCCAGGGGCGTTTTCTCCGAGCATGCTACGCTTGCTGCGCAAGCCCAATATTTTTCTAAAGCAGGCGAGTTAAAAAAATTACAATTTGTACCGTATCTGTAATAGATCTGCATTACACAAATCGCATGTTGCATATATCTTGGCGAGTCCAGCGAGGCTTGCTCGTGTCTTAAGAGCTTCAGCGGAGCTGTCGACACAGCGAAAAATGTATGCGCGCGCAGGTTTCTTCTCTCCAAGGCCGGTTGCAAGCTGTTACGTTTGTAATGTGTAGTTGGAAGCTCTGGTCTGAGAGCTACATAGCTAGTGTGTTGTGTCAGTGAGTAGTGTACTGTAAGTTCCTGATCATCTATTCTGAATTATTTGACGTGCTGCAATGGGTTCCGAACCGTGCATTATTGACAGCTTGTTATCAAGTCCATTTTCTCAGAGGACTATCCAAGAGAAAACAGACATTATTAAGAATGGCAGGCCCTGTCCGACGCTGCCAGATTTAAAGACACAGCACAGGGAGAAAAATAGAGAATATGTACGTTCGTTCTCTGTATCTCAATATAATAATACGCACTGGTTGACAGGGTCCAAGAAACTGAATAGACTGTTTTGCTGGCCGTGTTTACTATTGTCTGCTGATAACGGTGTATGGTGTAAAAGTGGCTTTGACAATTTGAACACCCTGACACTGTCCATTACAAGACATGAGAAATCTGCAAACCATATGAAGTGTTTCTTGCAGTTAAATAGCTTTGGGCGTACAAGGATCGACCACCAGCTGGATGAACAGAAACGCATCAGTGACCAACTTCATAATGAAAAGGTAAAGAAAAATCGTGACATACTTATACGACTTATCGATGCAGTGTGTTCTTTTTTTTAGCAAAAAAAACTAACATTTCGCGGACATGACGAGTCTGCAACTTCCGTAAACAGAGGGAATTACATCGAACTTCTACAAATTATAAGTGAATATGATCCTCTTCTGGCAGCTCATCTGAAAGACTCCACCATTTTTAGAGGGACGTCGTCTGCAATCCAAAATGATTTAATAGCAGAAATAAGTTCAGTAATTGTGAGAAGAATAAAGGAGGAGCTCAAACAAGCAACTTTTGTGGCAATAATGTTGGACGAAACGTCCGATATCATTAATAAGTCACAACTCTCTACTTTACTCCGTTTTGTAGATGAAAGTGGTGAAATTCAAGAGAGTTTTCTTGGTTTTGCTGACGTTAGTAAAGATCGCACTGCTGGAGCCCTCTTAAATCATGTTCGTGCTGTTTTAAAAGAGTTCAGTTGTGAGGAAAAGATTGTGGCTCGAACGTATGACGGTGCTGCTGTCTTAGCCGGTCATGTGAATGGGCTTAAACTACTTCAAAACCAGTATCCATATGCGACATTTGTGCACTGTTATAGCCACCTATTGAATATAACACTACAGCAGTCTGCTTCAAAAATCAATGAATGTACAATTTTCTTCCAAACAATGTCAGGACTTGCTGCTTTTTTTTTCAAAGTCTAGAAAGAGAACAGCTGCTCTTCGAGATTTTGTTCAGAAGAAGTTGCCAACAGTAGCACCAACGAGATGGAATTTTGCTTCACGTCTTTTTAATACTGTGAAGGAATATTATGATACGCTGGTGAAATTCTTTCAACATGTACAGGATACTTCAGACGACTGGGATTAAGACACTACATTGAAAGCACAAGGATTTTTGTTCTTCTTACTTAAGTTCAACACCAGATTTCTGCTGGCAGTGTCCTCCAAGATTTTTTCATTCACCGATACTGTGTTCAGTATTTTACAAACAAAAAGTCTGGATATTCAGTACTGTGGCAAGAAGGTTGAGGAGCTCTTTTTAAATATCCAGTCTATGAGAGATGAAGATTTTGATAGTTTGTATGGACATGTTGATACTGAAATTGATGTTTATGGAGGACAGCCGTGCTCTAAAAATCGAAGAATTAGTGATGAACCAGAAAAATCAAAATACAAACGTCTATTCAATGAAATTATTGACAATGTACTTGTCCAAATAGGAGAGCGCTTTAAATACATAAAGAAGTTTGTGTTCTTCTCGCTGTTGGATTGTGATTTGTTTGAGAAGCACAGAAATAGGTTCCAGACAGGGATGTTACTGCCCTAGAAAAGACCTATGGGTCATTTTTCGACATTGTTCGCTTAAAAACCGAATTAAGTGTGATGTATTCATCTTCTGATTTTAAAGAGAAAAGTGTTTCAGACTTAATGCAGTTTATGCATACTAATAAATTGTACATGGGTATGCCAGAAATTTTCAAGCTCATCAAACTTGTAGCAATAATTCCTGCTACTACTTCCTCTGCAGAACGTTCTTTTTCAACACTGAGACGCATTAATACATATTGCAGATCGACTCAAGGCCAGGAGAGGCTATCATCATTAGCTACGTTGTCGATTGAAAAAGGATTGCTTGCAAAAATTAGATTACAGTCCTCTTTCTATGATGAAGTTATTGATGGTTTTGTAAAGAGAAGCCGCAGAGTAGAGTCTGTTTTCAAGTAGGAAGATCTAATAAATAGTTGCAATTTTTCTGTGTACATAGTTTGACGTTTACTTGTTTAAATTATATAATCACTGGCTTGTCATGCTTTGTTAATAATTATAAAATGTGTCTGATTTTTATTCTTTTGGCCATTCTTGAAGGTGTGACGTAATCAGTTTGAATGCATGTTCATGTAACCGATGATAAAAATGTTCATGTGATTTAGCGATTATTGGGTTTATAAATTTTATTCATTCAGAGCTATGTATGTCCCACCCAACCAACTTTCACGAATAGAAGAGCAAGCCTGACTTTTATGACCAGCATTCGCCCCTGTTCCACTCTATCAAAGGCTTTGGAAACATCTATGGCTATGCAATCTAACTGACCTCCTGAATCCAACTGATCTGATATGTCCTGCTGAAATCCCACCAGTTGTGCCTCGCAAGAAAATTTCTTTCTAAATCCATACTGGCTCCTCATGAACCAATTTTTATCATCACATATCCCTCTGATGTACTTCGTTATTAAACACTCCAGTATTTTACAAACTATACTGGTCAGGCTGATTGGTCTGTAGTTCTCTGGTTTCCTTTTATCCCCCTTTCCTTTATAAATTGGTATTATTATAGATTCCTTCCATTCCTTTGGTATCACACTATTATTTATGACATAGTCAAAGAGAAATTTTAAATAAGGCACTATATACCACCCCATTGTCTTTAATACCTCCCCAGTAATTTGATCACTTCCTGCTGCTTTTCCTTGCTGAAGCAGTTGGATTTCTCTGAAAATATCTTCATTTGTGAATGAGAAGCTTCTTGTTTCCCTCTGTGTCTCTCCCTCTCTATCTTCTGTTACGGTTTCCAAGTCCTGACAATCTTCTACTGAATCTCGGAATTCCCTACTAAAGAGGTTTGCTTTCTCAGTATCTGTTAAATAGTGTTCACCCCCTTCTCCCACCATTGTAGGAATTTGGATTCCTTTTTCTTTTTGATTCCTAATATATGAATACAGCTTTCTCCATTTCCCTTTGTGGTCATTACCCTCTTGAAGAATGCCATTCATATAATTCTCTTTTGCTTCCTTTTTCACTCTATTCAGTTCCCTCATTAGCTGTTTTCTACTTTCTATACTCTCCCTACCTTCTTTGATTTCCCTGTTTACTATTCTACATTCTCTTTTTAATTTTCTTATTTCCCTTGTGTAATAAACAGGGTCTGAGGTCATTTTACCCTTCTTAACAGGTACAAATCTCTTCTCTCCTTCCCAAATGATTCCTTTAAATTTAGCTCAAAGTGTATCCACATTATTCCCTTCACTTATCCAACAACTGAATTGTGATTTAAGGTAAGTCCCAAATTCATCAACTTTAGTTTTTCTGTATAATTTCTTGTCTTTTGTGACCCTCTTATTAAGCATTTTTGGTAAAAGTCCTACATCCATTATTACAGCCTTATGATCGCCTATTCCTTCAATTACCTCAGTTTTATCAACAATTTCCCATGGTTTAACCAAGAATACATCTAGGAAGTTATTGAGACGAGTTGGTTCTTGTACTACTTGTGTAAATCCTCCCTCCCAAATTAACTTATTTGCCAGTTTCTGTTCATGGGCTTCACTTGCAGCTCCATTCCATTCAACTTCAGGCAAGTTTAGATCTCCCCCAATTATTACCGTATCATTATTGTTTTTGTGAGTATAATCTATTATTTTCTCAAATATTTCCATGTCTCTTTCCTCTCTTCCAGGCCTATATGTTCCTATAATTCCCACCTCCTTCATATTATCACAAACTAATTTTATCCCTAATATTTCATCCCTTTCATCAGTAAACCATTCATGCGAACAATAAGTTTCCTTCACCAGAATAAATACCCCTCCTCCCTTTTTATCTCCTCGGTCTCTACGATAGACTGTACACCCTTCTGGAAATACTTCTGTATTACCCACCCCTTCTCTCAAACACGATTCCACTCCTATCACCACATCCGTCTCATAAGATTCCATCAATGTACCGAATTTTAATTGTTTTTTTTCCTACACTCTGACAGTTTACCAAGAGCAATCTCAGACCTCCTTCCTCCCTAAAACTTGACTGTTACAATTGGGTTACGTTTGACTCATGAGTTGAGAACTTCCCTGGAACCCAGATCCTTGTACATAGATCTTGATATAAGGGTCTGGGTTTTCTGGCAAGTTTCCCTGTATGTGCCAGTTTAGTGGTATGGGTTTTCTTAAGTACAGATTAGTTAGCAAATCTCTGTTGATAATTGTAGCAATTTGTCTACAGAGAGTTGCTTTTCCATTACCATTTAGATGTAACCCATGTCTAGTGAACATTTGCCTGCCAAGACCTAAAGTATCTACTACATAGACATTTCTAAAACTCTTACTTAATCTCTTGATTTTTATATTTACATCATGTACAGCTTTGTTCACACATGAGTCCTCTAAAAGTTCAAACCTGGGTGGCACATTTACTACAATTACTTTTGAGTCAGGTAGTTTAGAAATCTTACCTCTGAGAGTCGTAATTAATTCCTCACCTTCATTTGCAGCAATGTCATTTGTACCACTCACAATCACCACATAATTGTCCTTCTCTAACACAGGATCACAACTTGAAAGGACGTCTTCTGTTTTGGCACCTGGTTTTATTAGTCCTAAACCCTCAGTCTCTGAATTCTGCAGCTCATCCTTGATGCCTTCTGCCATACCCCGCCCTTGACTGTCTGCGTAGAGATGAATCTTTGGCGATCTTGACTTTCGGTTGGTTTTCTTCTTCTGTAGCTTACCTCCACTGGATTTAAAATTATTTGGAAAACTTGGTGTGTCTTCGTCTGGAACTTGCTGCAATAACTGAAATCTATTTTGGCACTGCAAAGAGGTTTTTCCCGGTTTTAAGTTGTACGTACTTTCTCCCATATGTTTAACATTAGGCCTAAAATGGCCACGCGTCACTTCCGTCCACGGCGATCTTTCTTCTCCAATGTCTTCTTTATCTTCCAGTTTCTTTATTCTGTCCTTTAAGCTTTCATTTTCATGTTTCAGAGCGCATAAGTCCTCTTGTAGCACTCCTAAAATCTTAATTATAGTTTCGTAAGTCTCTATTTCTTGTTGTTCTGCCTCACTCACAGTTTGTTTACACTCGGGACACAGCCACTCACTTTCTTCAATATCAGTCCTATTTACAATATTTGCACAACGAAAAGGGTACCATTCATCACACTTACGACACAGAATCCCATTTTTAACTACTCTTCTGCATTTGCCACATTTTTCACTGCATCTTACACTATTATCTACTACGGATATCACAGACTCACACACAGTAGTCGCAGGTGCATATGGCCCTGAGGTTCACTCAGCCTACACTGCGTCGTAATAGAACTTGGTACTCTTTCACAAGACTGTGTCATGAACTGTTATTTTTTGTCTTTGCAGAAACTTTAACTTATTTCTACGTGTGCGTGTGCTAGAACATTTCATGTGATCATTTCAAACAGTACAAAGACTGTGTCCGTGAGGACTTAATTTATTTTCTTTTGCACTGTGTCTACGTGAAGTGATAAGCGATTGCATCTCTGAAAATTCCGGATTATTTTCATTATCTATCACTTTGTGTTCGACAGTGACTATTGCACGAGCCATATTAATTATTTTCATAGAACTGTGATTTTGAGTTCATCTCTTTTCCAGATTAATGTGCGTCCAACACCAATTGCGGTGGAACTTGTTCGAACAGTAAGCAGTCTCTCTCCATAATTTCCAGTGCCGTGCTGTAGAGAAGTGTCGCATCAGATTCTATTGACATTCTGTGCGAAAGTTTTACATTTCTCTGCTCCTTTCATGGAACTTAGTGGAACACAAAAATCAACAACTATTCCACGCTGCACTATCATCAGAAGACCGCCCCAGGTTCGAGTCTCCTTCTATATCAAGGGCTAACAATCGCCATGGGACGACGCCGACACCGCAGAACGACGCCTTCTCCACACCTTCGAGAACAGTCAAACCATTCATCTGTAAAAGGTGATAAATTTTCCATGCATTTTCTGAATAAACTGCAAGTTCCACTATAAATATGAACTCAGTTCATTACCCTTCTCTCGTAATCTCCTAAGCATCAACCGTATACGTCTTGACGTAATCCATGCTCTCCACAAAGCTCAAGTACTGATGACGGTGGTGAGTTTTTATTGGGTAGTCATGAATGTATTGCACCATCCTGCGGGGAATAATTTTCTTGCACCATCATGGGCGACCTATCAAATGCTCCGTCTATTTTCCCCTCCTCCGACTATCATCTCATCGGATCAGTAAGATGGATCAATGCATTTATGAAAACGATGCTTAGTGTCGGTAGCTATACTTGCTTCTATCGATCAATGAATAAATCAGTGACCGCGCCATTAAAAAAATTAAGCAACGCCGCAATCTTCACTTCACATGTCACATTTGTCATCAAAATAGTTCCTAAATTGCCACACGACACTTCTCAGGGATAATTAAAATGCATCTGTGAATAGTATTTTTTACGTGAGGTCAACTGGGAAACCGCATTTCCTTTTAATAAATTGCCAGCGATACCGTTCATCCGTCGGAATCAATGTTAAGTTGTCCATGTTCAATCATTCGAGAAAGAGAAAAATAATAATATTTTTAAATTAAATCGAAATCATCTTATCTACCATAATTATATCAGCCTATTTTCAATAATAACCTCTAAATTGTATAAATCTACCCTTTTATTCATGATTCTAGAATCATAAAAGAAAATATAATAACAGTCATTTACATCAATCACCTTCCTCTTCTTTCTGTTGAAAGATATAACCTAAACTATCTACGATCTGATTCAATTAATCCTCTTGCTAATTACTTGCTATCCGCATCATAAAAACAAAGAAAAATTCTCATAATCACATAAATCGTATGTATCAGTCACATTTGATGATGGTGTAGTCAAATATTCTTTGAAATTAAGTATCTCATATTAATAACGACAATCAATTGGTAAGCAGATAAATTAATAATGGTTTAAAAAATCAAGTCCCTAAGCCTTAGAAAAATGCATAATATATATGCTTAATTAGAGTCCCTCGGCTCTTGTTTTTTTTAAATGCTTATTTTCGTTGACATTGAATTCATATTTTGTCACTAAACAAAGGCATATCTTCCAAAATTATAACGTCAGCAGTTGCAAGTAAGTTCCAAGTATATATTAGCTCAAAAATGGCTATTTCGAACAAATATCGAACATTAAAAGAAAAATATTGGTCAGTTTGACCATGTCGTTTGGTAAAAATAATCATATTACATCCTAAAATTAAATGTAGGTATCGTATAATGATCAGTTATTATCGTAGTTCTATCAGAAATTATACCTATCATGTTTTATGGTTGCACCTATGTCCAATCAAGTACCATAAAATTCGTAGGAATGTATTTAGTAACAATATTTATTTAATTGTGGTAGAGATTCAAATTATTAAGTCGCTTTATCCATTAAAATATATCCTTGAGACCAAACATCAAATAACATTCATTACAATGTTGACATATTCTCCATGAAGACAACAAGTTTACCCTTATTTATTCCTTATTTGGGAAATTTAATCTGAAGACAATTTACGGTAACCAACATACGAATTCTGCGACGTATTTCATTATATATATATATATATATATATCATTAACCCAATATACCTTGCATTACTATTTTAAAGTCATGCCGCATACGTTAAATAACATTATTGGTTAGTAACACATCGTATTTACTACCAACAATTCATAAGTATATTTATCTCTCCATATACCAATATTAAATATTATAATACCGCATCATTCATTACCATAAATATATCTCAACGAATAATTATACGTAAAACCTCATCAACATGTCGCTCAAATCCTTACTTTCCTACATAAACATAAATCATTCCCATCTAGGCGGCATATCATCTTAACATATCGTTAATATACTACAGCGGTGCATTTCTGGGTTAAGTTTCACTTGTAATACACATGATCACGTTATTCTGTAAAGGAAACACATGTATAAACAAAATAAGTTAATATTTACTCACATGTAGTCGCGTCGTAATAGTTACCAAGTCTAAGCAACTCAGAAATTAATTATCTTCTTTAAAACATTACGTCTGGAATATATCAAATTGTGTACGTCGTTTCATTTCCATAATGGTTGAAAACATCATTTGAAATCTCTCCTTGTTTAACATTAAGCATTCCTATATCATGACATTGATTATATAGACTCGAAGAATACCTACTCCCATAATGATAAATCAACTAGGATAACCTCATTGCAAAGATAGTATCGATTGAGATTTCATCACGAAGAACTTCATAACAAGCTACATACCAATGGTTACTGCAAATATTTATATACTACGTCTACGACACATAATTTTCAAGATTATAAAATAATTCTTTGGAACTTAACTTGCGACTGCCGATGTTAGATGACTGGGTTAGGCTCCGATGTTGTCATCTTAGGGCTGCATAGATCGTCTCCAACATCCGTTACGTCATCCTCAGGCGATAGTCTCAAGACTCGGGCTAGCAGGAACAGCTGGGCGGTCTACGTCGGAAAGTCGGCCCCATCTCCGATTTAGCCTCTCATGTTATAGCCGTTAGTCATATGTGAAAGAAGCATTTCCAGCATCGTAATTAATGTCATGACCATACCCTTCAAAGTGTACTACAAAGAAGCTAGATTATAGTTTTGTATCAGGTTATTATAGCAGAAATTCAATATCAATTTCCCGTAACAGAATTTAACAAGTAAATTATCGAATTAGCTCTTAATTTTTCATTCAGACAATCAGCATACGAGAAGTCTAATTTGTTTTGGTATTTCGCGACGACCTTCAGTTTGTATTCCGACTACTGTCCAAATATTATTTAATTTCTTCTGCTTTTCCGCCTCGATATTAGGTCAGATATCGGCGTAACTTTAAAAAATTCTTCAATGTGCTGGATCTTTAGCTCTTGCTCTTCTATATATCTCCCTTCTTCTTCTCGCGAGGACTATTTTCTTCGTGGATGAACTTAATTCGAAGTCTTGCGTAAAATTTTTTTATTGTTCACTCACTTCTTTTTTTAACAATTTAAAAAAAATTGTACTATTTTTATCACGGCCGCATGGATCCTTTATATCTTTATGTCTAATTTCGTGACCTAGGCATACTTGATTCGCCAAATGAACATCTTTGCCGTCACATTCATGGCCTCCTTGATTTTATGCGTCCGTATTATATTAAATCACGGCCTATTTAACTTAATACATTCGTTCTTTTTAGATGTACGGCTCAATTACATAATCTCCGTGATCTCACTACCGTGCATGGCAAATTTTAACGCCGTATGACATCATTCATTCCGTTATTAGGACGATGAAACGGTAAAGTATACACTTGAAAGTGGATGTGAAAGAAGTTTAAAGTGTAAAATGAGAATGAATTGGAGGAGTGTGTAGGAGCGGTCAGTAAAATTTAGATGTAAGTATTTGTAGGAAGTAGGTTTGTTAAGGGCGGATAAGTAAGATAAGTATGGTTATAAATGTGTGTGTGTGAAGTGTAAGTGAAGGATTGCTAAAATAAGGACAAAAGGAGTCACGTTGTAAATGTGGTCGGTTTGTAAAGTGTCCATATGATTGGGCATGTGGTAAGATAGTGTAAATTGGAAGGTTCAGTGATAAAGATGGGGCATGCTGATGTTGATATGGCAAGACATGGACGTATAATTGAAATAGTAGTGGCAAATAAGTTAGATAATGAACGGCATGACTCAACTGTTGACTCACAAGTGGACTGGAATTTATCTAGAAGTAGGTGTGTGCATACGTAATATTATGATCTGCTAAGTCAGTAGGTGATCAAGACGATAGGTAATAAGAATAAAGGCACATGCGGTGCGATAACGAAATATTAAGTCAGCGGTTCTGGAAAGTAGTGTTCTGCTGAGAAAGAAGTGTTGATTCTAAGAGGATTGTGCATAGAAGGGCAGGTCTTGAGTAAATAAGTGTGTGTGTTACGGTTTATGTATAAGAGAGTGATGAACGGGTAGCGTTACTGTAATGACGAGCCGGACGTGTCGTCCCAGGGGGTGGTTCTTTCTTCCACATAGAGGGGGACGGCACTGACTGCCAGCAGTTTTAGTGGTGTCATTTTACAAGCGGTCTGGTTTCCGCCTGTGTGAGTGGTCACAAAATTACGTTAGGAGTTCAGAGTAAGATAGTTATAGGGGGTGCTTACATGAGACATGGTCTTCCGTCCAATGAGTGATCACATAGTAGTGCACCCTGGTGAGGGTGTCATCTGCGTCATTCAATTGTAATTAATTATTGAGGAATATATATTTCATTTTCAGAAGCAATAATATTTTACCTTACATATTGTAAGTATGGGCCATTTCGAATGGTATGGTGCAAGCTACCACAGACTGATATCTCCTCTAAGATTAAGAAATACAATAATCAGCAGAGTTAGTTTTCTCAGAAATTGTGACGAGGGTAAAAGGAGAAAGGCAGAGTTATATAGGAATCAGTGGAAAGTTTTGTGGCCACGGGCGATTTTATAGGTGGAAAAACGTACGGGCCGTGTGCAGAATTCCTAGAAATGACGTCAGGGTAACACTAGTATACCAGCCGAGGTCTGGGCGCACAGTTGGTACTTAAAGAAAACAATAAGAAATTACTCAGTCCCGCGTAAGCGTGGACCAATAGTAAAATTCGCCGGGGAAACGCAGTCACGACAACTTCGTAAGGTAAGAAGCACTAAAAAAAAAACTCCGTGGATTAAATTTATAGAAGGAAATGGATTATAAATTCGAGATATGGTAAATTTAGAAGCCTAACTACCATATATAATAAAAATTATTAAAAGTTATTAATTGAGGGAGATTGACTGGTGTAATTCTGAGAATTCATGGACGCTATTCTTCGATTGCCTACAAGCAAGAGACGCTATAAACGGCGCGAAATCCCCCACCGGAAATACGGGAGCTAAATTCACAATTATATTAATTACTAGCGAACGATATTATTTGAGAATTGGCATAGAGGCTATAATAATAACTTTACATCAATGGATCCCAAGTTTAAGCCACTGGCAGGGCCGCAACTAGTCGTTTGAGGATATTGGAACTGCGTGCCCTAAGGTGACCTTTCGTGAACTCGGAGGAGGTGTGAGATGAATATACACTTAAGAAAAAGGAAATTGCAACATCATGAAGGCATTGGTCGTTTGTGTTGATTTTAAAGATATGGAACGATGCCATGTATTTATGTAAACGATCAAAGTTTCAGACCCATTGTAGATTTGCTACAGGTCTCCCCACGTGATTGGTCGCGGAGGAATCAACTCCAGTATACGGACTCTGGTGTAGCGTAGTTGACTTGCAGTCTGTACAGTGAAGTGTTCCCCTTCAAACATGCCTCGACGACAGAGAACAGCACTCTATCAACAACTTTCGCCGTTTGAGAGGGCTCGGATAATTGGGCTGTGTGAGGCTGGATTATCGCTAAGGACTGTTGGTGCACGTGTTGGCCGACAGGCATCTACGGTACAACGTGTATGGCAGCAGTGGGCAAATGAACGTACCCACACTCGTAGACTTCGCACAGGCCCAGCGCGACAGACAACTGTGAGAGAGGATCGCCGCGTCATTCGGATGGCCCGGATGGAACCCCATGCAACAGCAGCTCAAATTCGTGCAGCTGTGGTACCCCACGTTACACAAGAAACAGTTGGTAATCGCCTGCGTGCAGCTGGCTTACGAGCCCGTGTCCATGCAGAAGGTGTTCCACTGACCCCACAACAGCGACGTGTAAGGCTGGCTTGGTGACGAGAAAGATCGACGTGGGTCGACGAATGGCATAGGGTCGTCTTTAGTGATGAATCGCGCTTCTGTCTTGCCCGCATAGATCGCCGAAATAGTATGTGCCGACGTACCGGGGTGAGGGGCTGCGCAGATATTATTGTCGAGTGGCACACAGGGCCAACACCAAGCATTATGGTCTGGGGCGCTATTGGTTTTAATGTGAAATCACAATTAGTGCTTGTTGAGGGCACTATGACGGCTCGACAGTACGTTGATAGGGTACTCAATCCAGTGGTTGTCCCTATGATGGCGAACATTGCTAATGGAATGTTTCAGCAGGACAATGCCGGGGTTCAAACTGCACGCATCTCCAGAGAAGCTCTCTACGACATCACAACCTTAGAATGGCACGCCAGATCCCCGGACCGCAGTCCTATTGAGCATGTGTGGGACATGATGGGTCGACAACTGGACAACCGTCCTCAGCCACCCACAACTCTGGAACAACTGACCCGTGCAGTGCAGCAAGCATGGGCCACAATTCCTCAGGAAGCGATCCAGGGCATTATTGACTCCATGTCTCGACGAATTCATCAATGTATTGCTCGTGTTGTGTACATCCTGTATTGATTGTTGTCCAAAATTTCGGTCAGAGGGACCTGAAAGTACAATCATCGCATCACAACCGAACGCTCTTCCTTCATATCAATTGCAGCAATGTAGCACCACTCCTTCTGGGTGTTGCAATTTCCATTTTCTTCAGGGTCGTAGAGACGGAAATACTTACTTGTGAAGAATTGTTCGAGCCGTTACAACGCCAGTGTGCGGACTTACTCGTGGAGAATTGTCGGAGCCGTTACTACGCAAGTACGTGTGTGTACTCACTCGTGGAATATTGTTTGAGGTGTTAGTAGGTTACGTAGCACCGTGATCCATGATGTGAATTAGTTCGTATTACAGACTTGAACAGTCTACTAGGAGGAGTTCGAATATTTGCGGAACTCACTGTATCAAAACCTACGGATAGGAGTGTGTAATTATATATCAAGAATAGGAATTACGTTGCGTGAGAACATTCGGGGGTGTTCGACGTAGTTACACCAAGTGAACAGTCAATCACTAACTGATACCTGGTCAGCCACGCGAACGTGAGACGGGAGAAACCCGAACAGACACGTATGTGCTAGGTCGGAACTTCATGTGCGCGTCTGGCCGCTGAAGGTGATACCGAGGTATCCCATGTTCCTAGTATCCGGGAAAGGAATGAAGAATGTATATTTACATTAAGTGGGCTAGACAAAAAGCCAAGAGTGTAAAATTTCTGTGTTAAATTTAGTGTGGAAAATATTCCAGGTGTAAAAGTTAGTTGTTTTCTAAGATTTAAAAATGTGTAAAATTGAATAGTGTCAAGGATTACCTCTTCAAGTGGCAACAATACTAGTAGGATTCACTGCTAAAACTAGATGGGGGCGATGCTCCTCGTACTGTTTAGCAAACTACAAGGTTGAGATGAGTAACTATTAATATAAATTTGTAGATTGCTAACGTTAGTAGGAGGAAATCATATTCTTTCCATATGGTAACTTGATTTTGAAACGAGCCGCTTTCCGGCTCGTATAAATTCAGAGATTTATAGACAAAGGGACAAATTAATATGTACATAATTAGATCAAGCACTCATCATAATTTT
Organism: Anabrus simplex; assembly: GCF_040414725.1. Lineage (NCBI taxonomy): Eukaryota > Metazoa > Arthropoda > Insecta > Orthoptera > Tettigoniidae > Anabrus > Anabrus simplex. Next base: position 385,520,768 of record NC_090267.1, on the reverse strand, counting down.
AATTATTTAATAGAGTAGATTAGTGTTGATTTGTTTGTTCAGGTGCTTGAAATGATTGTAATTATACAGGAGCACGTTTCACGTAAAGATAAGGTTAATATTCATTTTAGAAGTGCTCAGATGTGTTGTTTAGGTTATCGGAAACTTTATAGATATTAAGGAATGTTGTAAGATTATCCAGACGAGGAGTGTTGCCAAGTGAATTTATTTGTTGTGCGACGGATTAAAGTCCATTCAATTGTCTATAAATAGCACAGATTATTTGTGCCACGAATTTTCGCCAGTGGACAGAAAAATAATAATCAGTAGAAGTATCGGAGTGATAAATGTACATGGGTATGTGTAAATGAGTTTTTAATAAAGATGTTTTTGAATAAAGGCACGGGCTTAGTTTGATAGAATGAGTGCAAGTTAAAGTAATTTAAATGTGGAGATAACATGGGGCGCGGAATACTTTCATTCGGACATTAAATTTTAATTTACATTAATTGTTAATTTGACGGTTTTTTGGACTCCATAATATTCATAAATATTTGTGTAGAAGCGATAGGTGCACTTGTATATGATGGCCTCGCTATGTTGAGCCATTTTTGATGTTGAATTCGTGCGAGACAAAAATACGGCATGAGATGAAATTAAGTCGTACTGATGTTGATGAAGAAATAGATGTATCCTGAGGACTATGTCGATATAATATGCCGATTCCGGTGTTATGAGTGACTGAACATAGTCCACGCACCGAGGATTAATTAATGAATTGAATGTTTTGAAGAGTTCCAGTGGAATAAATGGACTTCAAACGAAAAGGATGGAATAATTTAGCACTCATGTTTACACTATGAGTGTTGAATGAATGAATGAATGAATGAATGAATGAATGAATGAATGAATGAATGAATGAATGAATGAATGAATGAATGAATACTGATCTGCATTTAGGGCAGTCGCCAAGGTGGCAGATTCCCTATCTGTTGCTTTCCTAGAATTTTCCTAAATGACTTCAAAGAAATTGTAATTTTATTGAACGTCTCCCTTGGTAAGTTATTCCAATCCCTAACTCCCCTTCCTATAAATGATATTTGCCCCAGTTTGTCCTCTTGAATTCCAACTTTATCTTCATATTGTGATCTTTCCTACTTTTATAAACGCCACTCAAACTTATTCGTCTACTAATGTCATTCCACGCCATCTCTCCGCTGACAGCTCGGAACATCCCACTTAGTCGAGCAGCTCTTCTTCTTTCTCTCAATTCTTCCCAACACAAACTTTGCAACATCTTTGTAACGCTACTCCTTTGTCGGAAATCACCCACAACAAATCGAGCTGCATTTCTTTGGATTTTTTGCAGTTCTTCAATCAGGTAATCCTGGTGAGGGTCCCATACACTGCAACCATACTCTAGTTGGGGTCTTACCAGAGACTTATATGCCCTCTCCTCTACATCCTTACTACAACCCCTAAACACCCTCATAACCATGTGCAGAGATCGGTACCCTATATTTCTTCTTCTTCTTTCGGTACCTATCCGTTTCGGATGTTGGCGATCATGATGGCTATTTTCGTCTTGTTTGTGGCAGAGCGGAACAGTTCAACTGATAACATATTGCACCAGCCTCTAAGATTGTCAAGCTAAGATATTCTTCTTCTTCCAGGACCTCTTTTGCTGTTGATTTTCCACTGGAGTATTTTTTGGAGTAGGTTGTATCTATCTGTGTTGCGTATTATATGTCCCAGATACTGCAGCTTTCGGCATTTCACTATCTTGATCAACTGAGGTGTTGTGTTCATCCTTCTCATTACTTCCACGTTTGTAATTCTCTGGGTCCAAGATATTACAATCCCATTTATGTGATTACCCCAATGAAGATCTTTCTGTATATTAACACCCAGATACCTACAATGATCCCCAAAAGGAACTTTCACCCCATCAACGCAGTAATTAAAACTGAGAGGACTTTTCCTATTTGTGAAACTCACAACCTGACGTTTAACCCCGTTTATCAACATACCATTGCCTGCTGTCCATCTCACAGCATTTTCGAGGTCACGTTGCAGTTGCTCACAATCTTGTAACTTATTTATCACTCTATAGAGAATAACATCATCCGCAAAAAGCCTTACCTCCGATTCCACTCCTTTACTCATATCATTTATATATATATAAGAAAACATAAAGGTCCGATAACACTGCCCTGAGGAACCCCCCTCTCAACTATTACAGGGTCAGACAAAACTTCACCTACTCTAACTCTCTGAGATCTGTTTTCTAGAAATATAGCAACCCATTCAGTTACTCTTTTGTCTAGTCCAATTGCACTCATTTTTGCCAGTAGTCTCCTATGATCCACCCTATCAAATGCTTTAGACAGGTCAATCGCGATACAGTCCATTTGACCTCCAGAATCCAAGATATCTGCTATATCTTGCTGGAATCCTACAAGTTGAGCTTCAGTGGAATAACCTTTCCTAAAACCGAACTGCCTTCTATCGAACCAGTTATTAGTTTCACAAACATGTCTAATATAATCAGAAAGAATGCCTTCCCAAAGCTTACATACAATGCATGTCAAACTTACTGGCCTGTAATTTTCAGCTTTATGTCTATCACACTTTCCTTTACACACAGGGGCTACTATAGCAACTCTCCATTCATCTGGTATAGCTCCTCCGACCAAACAATAATCAAATAAGTACTTCAGATATGGTACTATATCCCAACCCATTGTCTTTAGTATATCCCCAGAAATCTGATCAATTCCAGCTGCTTTTCTAGTTTTCAACTTTTGTATCTTATTGTAAATGTCATTGTTATCATATGTAAATTTTATTACTTCTTTGGCCTTAGTCTCCTCCTCTACCTCGAAATTATCCTTGAAACCAACAATCTTTACATACTGCTGACTGAATACTTCTGCCTTTTGAAGATCTTCACATACACACTCCCCTTGTTCATTAATTATTCCTGGAATGTCCTTCTTGGTACCTGTTTCTGCCTTAAAATACCTATACATACCCTTCCATTTTTCACTAAAATTTGTATGACTGCTAGTTATGCTTGCCATCATGTTATCCTTAGCTGCCTTCTTTGCTAGATTCAATTTTCTAGTAAGTTCCTTCAATTTCTTCTTACTTCCACAACCATTTCTAACTATATTTCTTTCCAGTCTGCACCTCCTTCTTAGTCTCTTTATTTCTCTATTATAATAGGGTGGGTCTTTACCATTCCTTACCACCCTTAAAGTTACAAACCTGCTTTCGCATTCCTCAACAATTTCTTTAAACTCATCCCAGAGTCTGTTTACATTTTTATTTACTGTTTTCCACCGATCATAGTTACTTTTTAGAAACTGCCTCATGCCTGCTTTATCAGCCATATGGTACTGCCTAATAGTCCTACTTTTAAGACCTTCCTTTCTATCGCATTTATTTTTAACTACCACAAAAACAGCTTCATGATCACTAATACCATCTCTTACTTCAGTTTCCCTATAGAGCTCATCTGGTTTTATCAGCACCACATCCAGGATATATTTCCCTCTGGTTGGTTCCATCACTTTCTGAATCAGCTGTCCTTCCCATATTAACTTATTTGCCATTTGTTGGTCATCCTTCCTGTCGTTCGCATTTCCTTCCCAATTGACATCTGGCAAATTCAGATCTCCCGCTACAATCACATTTCTTTCCATGTCGTTTCTCACATAGCTGACTATCCTATCAAATAATTCCGAATCCGCGTCAGTCGTACCCTTTCCCGATCTGTACACTCCAAATATATCAAGTTGCCTATTATCTTTGGAAATGAGCCTTACACCTAGAATTTCATGTGTCTCATCTTTAACTTTTCGTAGCTTACAAATTCTTCTTTCACCAGAATGAACAACTCGCAACGACTGGAGGAAATTCTCAGTTTGCGAGGTGCCATGGGATTTGAGATTTGTCTTGGGAGGACATGGTGTCCCCATAAATTAACGGCAGTACGAAAATAAGGTTGCTGGTTCGAATACCGTTATTATGTCCCGACCGATATGAAATCGGATCTTGGTGGTTCATATTGGAATTTAACATATGTGACTAAATTCTAAAGTTTGAAATTTAAAAATATAAATTTTCGAAATAATAATAATAATAATAATAATAATAATAATAATAATAATAATAATAATAATAATAATAATAATCCAAGTAAATCAGGTCTTACTTCATTGATTTGTGCCAAACTAGATCGAAATTGTAACGGGTTATGCAGTAAACATAATAATAATTAACTGCCGTGTAACAATTGAAATTAATTTATAACAATAATAAAGTTCAGATGAAGATTTTATTTTATTATTTCTGAGTGTAATCATAATGGTGGCAATCTGAATTGAAATATTGAATCAATGATGATTACTTGCTACGATAACTATGACCTCCACTGATAATAACAACAACAACAACAACAATAATAATAATAATAATAATAATAATAATAATAATAATAATAATAGTAATAATAATAATTATAATAACATTAAAATATTTTTTATTATTTCGGATGATGATGTCTGATACTAGGGAAGTCAGCTGGCGAAACAACGTAATAATGTCAAGTTATTGTTAATAATAAGTTAAAGTTGTTATTTGTAATGTGATGGCAAATCCCTACATCTGGGCATTTAGGTTTGAGTCCCTTTGTCGTTTCCTTCAGTTAACGATATCATATCTTGGTTAGCAACCCGGGGAGAGTTTCGTAGTATCCCGGGTTGGACTCATCTCAATAAAAGTTTAAGCGATGACATGTTTCATGTGATCGCGCCAACTTGGCCAACAGGTAATTTTTCCATGACCATAACTGGTCGTTTTGTTCACGATGGTCGAATTACAACCCTCAGAAAACAATGGTTCAATTACCCAAGTGGTTGGGTGTTCAAAAGTGTAAAATTTTACGTGAAATTTTCAGGAATTATGTGCCAAATTACCGGCAAAATAAGGGTCAACGAATTTTGTTGTGTCTTAAAATTTTATCCTAAATAAAATACTCCTTTAGCATTTGCAAGGAAACAGTTCCAGGTTCTTTCTCTTGTATAAAAGTAAACCCTTGGTGACCGTTTAAATATCCGTCCCCATTCCTAGGACGGAGCTTTCCATTTTTCCCTCTTGATTTGATTTAATATATTTTTGCGTGTTTTTATGATGAGCCTTAAAGTTAATGATTAGAGTGTCCCGTTTAAACCTGCAGTACTGATTGGATGGCGCCCATACATTTATTTGGAGATCTTATATCTTCATATTTTTTATTGTTTATTAGTTGCGACATATTCGGACCGTAACACACCCTGAGATAAATGCTGGTTGGGACTCTGGCTTTCAGCGGGTACAGTATATTTAGTAGTTTTGGGTGTGGCATCTCACATGTGGTCTGATTTCCGCCTGAGTGAGGGGTCACAAAATTAGGAGCTTAGAGTAAGCTAGTTATAGGGGTGGCGCTTACATGAGACATAGTCTTCCGCACATGTGGGTGACCATATAGTAGACTTAGCATAATTTTAATGTTGTTTTGTAGGAAGGGGAGAGGGAGGGAACGTCATAGGTGGGAGGGATAGGGCGGTGTTATCGCAAATGTTGTTAGCAAGTGTTAATAGATAAAGGTCGAGAAAAGATAGAGAGGGGCAGGGTACATGTGGAGCTGGATTTCAGCACACGTGTAGACTGTCGCCAAAACGGAATGGTTAGGATTGAACTTTGTCAACTGCATAGAGGGTCGGACGTGTCGTTCCAGGGAGGGCGGTTCCTTTTTTCCTGATCTGGGGTGACGGCACGGCCGGTCAAGTTTTATAGGGCTGGCGTCTCACATGTGGATTGGTTTCAGCCCGTGTGAGGGGTCACAAAATTAAGTTAGGATATGTAAGGCAGGTCTCCACTGATTAACATTTAACACCAACATTTTAAATTTAACATGTTACAATTGACATGAACATTGTGATTGTGTCTTCCAGCTGACTTTGCATGTTAACTCAGAATGTTGAGGTTAACACTTTTAAGATGTCAAGTCAATTAGTTGTTCGTGAGATGTTGGCACAGCTTCGGCAACTTCCTTTCCGTTTCCATGTCAACAGATAGCCAAATATGCAAACGACATGCTTCTCGTGAAGTAGGATTATAATTACAACACACCGCATCACTCATTCCCTTTGTTATAAGCTACAAATGCAGTACTGGTACCGATATGCGAACGTGTGTCGTTCTCTCTGCACTATACTAAAATTTTAGTAAATAATGGAGTGGATCAAGATTACTTTGGACTTAATTAATGATATAATAGAAAGGCCTTGTTTGTGGGTTGTCTCATCAAAGGAATGCAGTGATAAAGCGAAAAAAGCCGACATTTTCCAGGAATTCTAAATTATCTATAATTGTTCCCGCGAGTGCATCGAAAAAACCTAGCGTCCCTCCGCTCCCAGTACAGTCGAGTATTGCAAAAAAATTAATAATCAGAAAAGTCGGGGCGGGAGCGGACAAAATTTATACTTCAAAAGGGTTTGCTTTTTAAGCATTGAGCAGGATGACGGGAGGAAATGTGTCTAATAGAACTGCATTTCTAAATCATAACAAGAAGCAACAATGGCAATAACAAAAGCCATTTTCCTTGTCTGAAAATACTGTACCAGACACCACCTAAATGTATTACCACAAATTGATTTGATGAACTACCTGTATATAAACAAAGAAAGTCAAGTTTAACATGTTTATTAAGTGTGGACACAATGTTAAATGAAACAGTATTCAACATTTAACATTTAACATGTTGATGGTGTCACCAGTTAACATTTAACATGTTGTTGTTAAATGTTAATCAGTGGAGACCGGCCTTTAGAGTTAAGGTAGTTATAGGAGTGGCGCTTACATGTGGCCGGTTTTCCGCTCATGTGGCCGATTATCCGCACATGTGATAGTAGATTTCGTATATTTTTATTTTTGCTTTGCAACGGGAACATGTATTAGGGCGGAAATCCTGTAATGTTCATCATCAATAAACTACAATACAGTATAACACCATCAGTCTGAGACTAGGAGTATATCCTTACATGTGGACAACATTATTTTACTGGTTTCTGTAAATGAAATATGTTGTTAAAAATTTAAGAAGAGCCAGTGCGGTTTTTTACATTATTCATAATATTCCAGTTCTTAAAACTTCTGTTTTGAAGAGACCGGTACACAATACTACCAGAGAGATTAATAGGTGTGGTATATAAAAACACCATCGGGCGACGCAATATGCCCTAGGAATGACATGGAAGGTTTAGCAAAAGCTACCTTAGACAACTTCACAGTCAACCCAGCCTTACGAAGTCAATTAAGTACTTCCTTCAGGTGATCTAGGTGTTCTTCAAAGGTCTCAGAAAATACTACGAATCATCAAGATAATGATACAAGTATTCAAATTTGACGTCGGAGGAGACCCTATCTAGCAGTCTCGTGAGCACAGCTGCCCCCGTGGGGAGCCCTAAAAGCACGCGGTTCTACTCATACAAGCTCCAGTCCGTGGCAAAGGCTGTTAGATGTTTCGATTCTTCAGCTAGAGGGATTTCGTTGTGCGCCTGATTAAGGTCAAAGATGGTGAAGAGTGTAGCTTTCCGAAACCATGAAAAACAAGAGTGAAGGTCGGGAAGAGGCACAGATTTTAACACCACTTTCCCATTTAAAACCCGGTAATCATTGACAGGCCTGAAGCCACCCTGGGGTTTAGGCATCAGAAAAATTGGCGATGAATAGGCCGACTTGGAGGGTCGAAAAATCCCGTCCTTTATCATCTGATCGATGATCTCATTGAGAGCCTTTATTTTAGGAGGAGATAGCCTATAAGGTGGAAATCTAACAGGGATAGAATCAGTAACCTCAATCTTGTATTCAATGTGGTCAGTAACACCATGAGTATCGGAAAATACATCCGGAAACGACTGACACTACTTACGAATACTATCAGCCTGCTCCTAAGGTAGAAGTTTAAGATCTAACAACATCTCATCCTGGGTAGGCGAAACAGATGAACATGACACAGAATTACACTCAAGCAAAGGAATTTTACAGTTACTAGTAAATTTGAAAGCGCACGACTTCTTCTGAATGTCGAGCACTAGACCCGTATGAGACATGAAGTCTGCTCCTAATACACTGACTGACAGAGCAAATGCAACACCAAGAAGGAGTGGTCAGAACTTTATGCCAATTGCAGGGTAGACTGACGTCACTGAGGTATGCTCATGATGTGAAATGCGCCGCTGTGCTGCGCACGTAGCGAACGATAAATGGGACACGGCGTTGGCGAATGGCCCACTTCGTACCGTGATTTCTCAGCCGACAGTCATTGTAGAACGTGTTGGCGTGTGCCACAGGACACGTGTATAGCTAAGAATGCCAGGCCGCCGTCAACGGAGGCATTTCCAGCAGACAGACGACTTTACGAGGGGTATGGTGATCGGGCTGAGAAGGGCAGGTTGGTCGCTTCGTCAAATCGCAGCCGATACCCATAGAGATGTGTCCACGGTGCAGCGCCTGTGGCGAAGATGGTTGGCGCAGGGACATGTGGCACGTGCGAGGGGTCCAGGCGCAGCCCGAGTGACGTCAGCACGCGAGGATCGGCGCATCTGCCGCCAAGCGGTGGCAGCCCCGCACGCCACGGCAACCGCCATTCTTCAGCATGTGCAAGACACCCTGGCTGTTCCAATATCGACCAGAACAATTTCCCGTCGATTGGTTGAAGAAGGCCTGAACTCCCGGCGTCCGCTCAGAAGACTACCATTGACTCCACAGCATAGACGTGCACGCCTGGCATGGTGCCGGGCTAGAGCGACTTGGATGAGGGAATGGCGGAACGTCGTGTTCTCCGATGAGTCACGCTTCTGTTCTGTCAGTGATAGTCACCGCAGACGAGTACTGTGCAGCGCCCTACCGCTAGACAACGCGGCATCATGGTTTGGGGCGCTATTGCGTATGATTCCACGTCACCTCTAGTGCGTATTCAAGGCACGTTAAATGCCCACCGCTACGTGCAGCATGTGCTGCGGCCGGTGGCACTCCCGTACCTTCAGGGGCTGCCCAATGCTCTGTTTCAGCAGGATAATGCCCGCCACACACTGCTCGCATCTCCCAACAGGCTCTACGAGGTGTACAGATGCTTCCGTGGCCAGCGTACTCTCCGGATCTCTCACCAATCGAACACGTGTGGGATCTCATTGGACGCCGTTTGCAAACTCTGCCCCAGCCTCGTACGGACGACCAACTGTGGCAAATGGTTGACAGAGAATGGAGAACCATCTCTCAGGACACCATCCGCACTCTTATTGACTCTGTACCTCGACGTGTTTCTGTGTGCATCGCCGCTCGCGGTGGTCCTACATCCTACTGAGTCGATGCCGTGCGCATTGTGTAACCTGCATATCGGTTTGAAATAAACATCAATTATTCGTCCGTGCCGTCTCTGTTTTTTCCCCAACTTTCATCCCTTTCGAGCCACTCCTTCTTGGTGTTGCATTTGCTCTGTCAGTCAGTGTATTATTGGGCAAGACCAGTGCTTAGTCGCAAATAATTTAACTTTCCAGGTGAATTTAGAAATCCGAATTTTGGCAAAGGTAAACCCTAAAATATTTAAGGGAGAGGAGTTAGCCGAAACGCATTGAACAGAAGATGAAAAACAGTCAGGAAAATTACAAATGCTCTTTAATTTCGAATACCATTCAGCCGAAATAATGGAACAAGCACTCCCTTAGTCTAATAGGGCAGTGACCGGTTCACTATTCAATTCCACTTTGAGAAAAGGTACAAGCGCTGGGGTCTCCGCCGCAGTCCTAAGGGGTTCTTTAGGGCATTCAAATGTGGGGTTAGAAGAAGTTCTACCCTGTTCCGAGCATTCGGTGGTTTTAACCGGGGCTGAGCCTTGGGGAGATGAATTTGCCGACTCAACCGATGACGCTAGTCACTTTCGATTATTCGAGTTGTTGCAGGTTACACCTGAAGTTGACCAGGAGGGGGTGCTAATGGCTTTAGGGCAATTTTTGGCGATATGAGTAAAAGAGCCTCATTTGGAACATCCTTGTGATGAACCTGCTCCATTCTTTGTCCCACTCAATTTTATTACTGGGCACTTGTTACGCAGATGATCTGTCAACCCAGAAGCATAGCATTTGCGGGTGGTGAAAGATCGGCGAGGTTGAGGCCGAAAGTTACTTGAAGACGGAGGGGGCTCCTTAGCGACTCGTAAGGTGTCGGCATACAGTACACCTTCGGCTGAGACAGCCATAGCCTCTAATTCTGCAAAAGTTTGAGGACGGGACGCGAAACACTAATACGACCTGTAGGGCGGGGAAATGCCTTCAACAATCGTCTGCACAATTTGATCTTTTGGGAAATGAAGAGCGAATACCCTTTTGTAAAACTTAACATCTTGGATGAAGTCTGCCAGGTTCTTATCCAGTTGCTGTACTCTGTAATAGTACTTTTGAATTAAGGAAGACATGGCTCGAGCCGAAATGAAATTAGCCAGCAGATGGTCGTGGAAGTTTTCTATAGAAGATTGTTCAGCTATTGCTCTGACTATTTTGTCCAAGAGGACTCTTATGGAGTAGGGGTAAACAATTTGTAGAATTTGAGAAGGAGAGAGAGAAATCAATAGAGCGTGATCTTGAAATTCAACTAAGAATTTTAAAAATGAAATGGCATTATTAGAAGAATTAATAGAAAACTTAGAAATTCCCCTAAGCAGCATAGCCAAAGGATGAGGCAAACTACTGAACCCAGACGACATAATAGGTAACGGCCTAGGATGATGAGAATTCTCCGTCACAGCATTATTTAAAAAGAAAGGTGGAATTGAGGTACGACGATCAGACTCGTTTTCTAATGGGGCAGAAAATTTTTGAATTACCACTGATTTTCTACTTTCTACATTCTTGGAAGAGTCTTCCTCACTCACGATGTTTACCACAGTCGCTTGGTGTGTTTTGGGTGCAACTGCCCCAGTTAAATTGACTAACTTTATTGGACATTTTTGATAGATGATCAACTAAATTACTCGCCTCCTTAGCATGATCTTCTTTTAACTTCAGAGACAATAGGTCCCTAACTCTATTTAAAAAAATGGAACAACCTAGCCTGTACTCTTTTAAGTTCATTAGCAGGTGGATCACTCACTTCAAAGAAACTTACTACAGATGCTAGCTCAGTGGTATTAACAGTGATCGTGGAGAGAGCCTCATCAATTTCATTCTCTCCCAAAGTTGGGATACTAATTGGTAATTCTTAAGATTCCTTAAGTTTGGTTGTAACTGTCGCAACCGTACCTCCAGATTGAAATTTCCTCATAAATAATTCATAAATCAATTCCTCCTTCTGCAAGTAGCCGGGATGGAGGTGTTTTCGAGGGCCGGACATGATGAAAGAAAATTTACAAATTTGGAAAATTTCCAGCGACCGAGAAAATCCTTGGATACAATTATTAGCCGTCAACAAGGGCTTAATTGAGACCCATTCAACGACGCTCTGTTATCACTTGTAACGGGGATACTCGTTGAGCAGAAAGAGGTTAAAGAAGGTGCCGGGGTGTATGGGTCTAACTAAAATGTCAAGAATGGAATTTAAAACATAAACTGAAGGTTATATTTCAAAAAACTTCAAATTTAACCATTTTTTCATGACAATATTACAGGAACAAGTAGCTATCTTTAAGCAAGATGGGGGGAAATCCAAGATTCAGAACCTTAACTCTTTGGGCTCTAAGCCCCTAGCTTTACATTTCCTGAGCTACAAGCTCAAATTTACCAAAGTGCACAAATTTATACAAGGGCAGATATCCCCTAATTCAAAGAGCACTTGCTCCCAAAATTACAACATCTAGCCTTCAAGAGGCATCATAAATCTTATAAAACCTTGAAAAAGAGAGAACAGGCTTTCAGTTTTATAAGCCTACTCGAGGCAATCTCAACTTAGAATTACAGGCCTCTCAAGGCTCTATTTAAAAATGGAAGTTATTTTTACAGGGTATTCAAATACTCAACATACTGGACCTTCGTAGAATAAGAATAACAGGTTAAATTAATCCCCCGAACACAAAATGAATGGAGGCGAATACTTGCAATCCTAGATATGGACACTTAAAACCTAAAGGGCACTAGCCCGACGAAACAGGGGCTATTCCCAAACCATGGAAGTGACTCGTATAAGGATAAATAAATGCATTACTGAAAGGAAGAAAAAACAGTCGCCAAACTTAGTCACTAAAAACGAAGGTGAAGGGGAGCTCGAGAGGGTACATCACTCTCTATCCCGATTTACAGTTAAAGATTTTATGAAGTTTTTACCTTAGCCGGCAGAGTTAAATTTTATAAAACTAGGTTACATTGTTAATGATTCGAACCTTTCCCTCGGGTTAAACTGTGGTGTTAGCAAGAAAGAAAGATGTTATGTGGCCATTACCTTGTAGATGTACAGCTGACCGATGAAAGAGGACGTCCGTCTCCTGCTTTGACACACACACTCAGAAAGATGACGATCAATTGACCAAGAGACGTGAAAAACCGCAGTTAAAAACCCTCAGAGTAGGTTGGCGATCATTCAGAAATAAACTAGCCACACCCTCTCAATTTAACAGGTCCAACTCAAAGTTACACTTCAGGATCGAACAAGAAGCAAGTGATTGGTAAAAAATAAATTACAGATATTAGGGTTTGGCTAGATTCAAAACTGGAGGAAATAAAAGGAAATATTGCCAACCCAAAAATAAATGAACATCAATCAGTAAAAGTATTATGAATACAAAATTTCTTTGAATTATAACTTATACATCACACTAGGGTGCATAATCATAGTTTTTAGTAGTGTCATCTGTGGAAAAATGTCTAAACTTCTTGATGGATAGCAAACAAAACCAGTAGAATTTCTGTCAGTTCAGGAAACTTCACAATAACAAAATTACACCTTATTTCTGTCCTGACATCTTCTGAGTAATTTTCTAATTTGGATTAGTTTCAGTTTCACTGTTTCGCCGATAGAGGAGTTCATTTAGGCGCTATTTTGAAATGCGCGGCATTGAGGTGTACTGTACCTCCCGGTACAATTATAATGTAGTATAATTGTAAATATTAAGTTCACGTACCGGACAAACTAAAAATACTGACAGTCATGTGACGTATTTGTTATAATAATCATACTTTATATCAAGAGATTAAAGAAGTCAGATTGGCGATCGAAGTCTGAATGTTGTAAGCACTATCCAGTAATAACAATAACAATAATAATAATAATAATAATAATAATAATAATAATAATAATAATAATAATAATAATAATAATAATAATAATAGTAATAATAATTGTAGCGGGAGGTACACCTCAAACCCTTGCATTTAAATGAAGCGCTTGAAGAATGCTAATCACATAAAATTGAAACGACTAGTGCAAGTATTTGGGACGTTGATCAACAGATGTCACTACTAAAGTGATAGAGTAAAATATTATTTTAAAGTTTCCTAAACTGACTGCATTTCTTTTGTTTTTGATGTGGCACAGTTTACAACAACTATTTCAAGATGTTTGGACTTTTCTCCATAGGTGTCTCTATAAAAGGAGTGATGGCAGGCACTCTGGTTCAAAGTGGAACAACTAGAAATTTAAAGATATTTTGTTTTTATAGGTTTTCTGAACTGAATTGACATTCTTTGCTTTTGATACTTCAAGGTTTGCAACACATCTTCCTCATCACGCCGACATTGGAGTCTGGCCATTCAAACACTTTTTGCATTTATTTTCTGCCAATCATAGGCTTCTTGTATATTTTCGACTGTCCAATAAAAATGAGTGGGTGTGTCTTGTCTTAGTCCAGATCCTTCTCGAATCTTCCTCTCGGGTATAAAACCTGATGCCTGTTTCAGTTAACTTGTCTTACTGATCGTCGTGTGTGTGCTAAGAGAGGAGGCGGAGGCCTCATTTTTGGCAGTTCGAACATCAGCAAAGGTAATGGCCACTATTTTTCTACCTCTGTCTTTATCCCCGCAATCTGACTCTAGGGGAAGTTTCCAATATTTAACTACGTAACAGTCAATTTCCTAAATTTAAACTATCCTCCTTCTCATGTAAAAGTTCAAGTATGTCAAAACTACTTAAACTGAAACCCTGGATAGAGAATGCGTTACCCTCTCGAGTGCCCCTTCAATTAGTCTTGAGGTGACTACGATTTTGTAACTGTTTTCACTATTGTATATTGTATCATAACTTGTCCATCTAGTCACCTCTGTGATGTGGGATTAGCCTTTGCATCGTCGGGCCACAAGCCCAAGTAGTGTTTAATCTTTGATTTCAAGGAGCGCCAGTTTCCGCCTCCATACATTTTGACTTTTGGGCCAGTAACTTTAACCTGTACTTTTTCACGAAGGCCCCGTGGAATGGGTACTCGATACCCCTGTATTATTTCTTAAAATAAAATTGATACAGTCTTGTTAAATGTAGGTTGTGCCTAGAGAGGACAGAAAGTGTTCATTTTATTGAGTAAAGACGCTCTGATGTCTTAACTTAAAGGTTGCCTTGTGTAGGCGTAAGGTTTTGGGAGCGTAGTCACCTTGGTAGAATTGTAGAGCATGGAGGCTCTTTTCTTAAAATGTGAAATATATTTGTGTGGATACTGTAACTGCTTCGTCGACGGATTACATTCTTTACCCGATACCTCCATTTTTTTACTCGTCGTTGGGCAGCCTAGTTTGACGAAATGGAGTCACTCAGCGGATACCTCAGGGTTTTCTTATGGCAAGTAAGACATGTAATCTTACTGTAGAATTCGCTTTACGTGAGTTCAAGAGAATCCCAACTCACGGGTGACACCTACCGACACTCACGACATAATAATAATCGTCGACAACTTTTTTCGAATATTGACTTCGAGAGAACTTACCATGGTTAAATGAAACACCCAATTACTCAGTACCTCTCTAGCTATGAACTAACCTACGAACAAGACAGTAACTAAAGAATTCATGACACAAGCAATTATAGAAAAATAACAAGATATTTATTAATAAAATATTAAATTATTAAATTACCATATTATGCGACGCATTATTTAAAATTGACTGAAAATAAGTATGGAGAATGAGTCAGCGCTGCCTCGTAAAATAAAACGAAAATAACATCTAGTATTTAAATTATGAAGAGGATCAGTTCCTTTGTGAAGTAGAAGTTAAATATTTACACATTTACAATAGATCACTGGACACATCTGAGGTCCACCTTGCAATTGGAACGTAAGTATAACATCAACACAATTAACTTGTTACGATAGTTCACTTTCTTTAGTCTGATTAAACCAGTCTCACTTGGACACAATATCCAGCCAAAATGCATTTCGAATACACTAATAAGTTAAGTCTGAATATATTTGAATACATGTAAATAAATCTGAATAAATCAAAGGAAATCAAAAATTGATTTGTGTAAATCAAGATAATTCTGAGTAAAATCCGAAGTCATGATTTTGTTGCAACGATCTCGTTGTATGTGGATAACTACTTACGAACTAAGGCATTCTTTCCTAGTGCCTGATAAATACGGCTCCTACTCTAGCCTTTCCCTAGCTGTAGTTCGTTAAAATAAATGTACGTTCAAATATAGAATATTAATCGATCTAGCTATCTAACTAATTTCAACATAATCCTTGGCTGTCATACACATGTCCTTTTATGTTCAATGTCCCTTTCTTTAGTTATATTCCAATAACATTCAACTACAATGCAAGCTACTTTTCTCTTTCGCAAGTATTATGGAAGCGCTATGCCTGCGAGGTTTAGAAACATAATCTCATATACATCGGTGTCGTAATGCATCTGGTTAACTACAGCTATTCAAAGTATCGCAGTATTCTGATGTTCATTATAAATCATCTACACTGACATACGATTACGTCACGAGCATACATCTATAATAGTAAATCCAGTTCGTACCTTGGCTTGTGTAGCTCCAGCGGTGTGGGCACTCTTACGTAAACGAATCACAAAAATAAACTTGTAGTGTGGCATATCTTAACTTGCAGAAACTCGTTGGTCCTGCATCGCGTGAAAAACTTCTCATATCACTATATATAACTCGAACCTTTCATCCAATTATCATAATCATATCCTTATTACAACATCCATCTAATATATATTACCGTAGCCTCCATAATAATTTATCGCGTTCCCAACTTCACGACTACGTCAAAGTACCACACTGTTTCTTAATAACATTTACAAGTCGCTGCTTCTCATAACCTACGGATGAGTTCAATGCCCTTTCTATGAACCAAACAATGCGTATTTCCATTTGTTTCTTTCTACACCGCGCACAACCACTCGTGACATCAACTTTAAACATTACTTCAATGAAATCTCCATAATCTCCCAGTATGTCATTTTAATCAGCTGTTTCCACATTTCTCTTTCCAACCTCACGCTTCATACGAGTATTTTAGTCGATATATATTTTGACGTATATATCCATTACATGTGAAACTATTACTATATTGCTAAATCGTAACTACGAACTTCATTATCTCACACATCGTTGGTAATCCTCACTTGCATTGCCATATTTATCGGACTACAATTTGCCCATCGGCACATACCTAAGGTACATGTGTAGGCAAACCAAAAATTATGCAATAAAATATTGTGAATGACTTAGCTCGCTCATGGTTGTCCCTGGTGCAGCTGTTCGGTTCCCAAATGGATGTAGTTGGGTCTTCGGGTTGAACATATGGTACATCATCCGCTCCTTCGTTCTGGAATTTCTATCTGGATTCCCGTTTCCTTCCCTCGTCATGGCTCGGTCGGATGGTTACCCGTCGCCTTCCTCGTCATTGCCTGGTCGTATGGTAAGATGAATTGTTCCCAGGTTGGTCCATCATGTGTATTTAGCACATCATCTTCATCATCTTCTTGTCAGTCTCAAAGTTGAAGATTATATTGCAGTAAACAGCCATTTTTCTATTCTTCTCTGACGTCTCTAATCCTTAATTTTATTTCTTTTTATTTTTCTTCGTAGCTCTCCGACGTATCCGCAATTTCGTATGTAACGAATTCAGTACGTCTATTTTCTGTCTGAACTACTTGTGAATCTTGACGAAAACTTATTCTTTATTCTTATTCAACCGTTGAAAATACTACACTTCTTATACGTGATCCTTTGCTTCTCCTAAAATAATTAATTCGCTGACGGTAATTGCGTCCGCTCTCTACGTCGTGAAAATTCAAGATGAAGATTTTTAATAATCAAGTTTTTTCTATTTTTTTGAAAACAATACTGTAGACCGTTCACTGTCCGTTTTACCCGAATACTTGACCATTCCATGACGTATATGGCCCTCTATATCATCACAACAGGTGACTATTCCTTGCTTGCAATAGATTACATGGCCCATACCTTCGGTCGGCGCCATTTCGTAATCTGTCGCGAACGTGTGAACGGGCACAATACTGAATGGTGCCTTTAGAAGACCATAACTTGTAAACTTTGGAGCAAAGTGCTCTTGAAAATGATGATTTAAATTTCATGTAAAACAAATTGGAAGGTTCGCCTCCTTTCCTATCTAATAAAACGCAACAGTAGTGATGCAGGGATCTTTTAAATAGCGAGCTGGGAGCTCAAATTGTAACTATACTTTTCTAGGATTTTCTATTTTCCCAAGTTGTATCAAACTAACTCTGTACCAGAAATCTTGTTGTTTGTTAAAATTTAATATCTGAAAAGAAATATAACCTTAATTTTTAAAGTGTTAACTGAATTCACACCAGCACCTTCTCTCACCTCTGTGTTCCACGAAAACTCGGTAACAACAATAATAATAATTTTTCCATTAAAAATTTCTTTGTATGCGGATAAATTGCAAGATCTAATATAACATCTGAATCGTAATATTTGATTTTGTTTACACTACATACAATAATAATAATAATAATAATAATAATAATAATAATAATAATAATAATAATAATAATAATAATAATAATAATAATAATAATAATAATAATAATAATAATAATAATAATAAAATTAATAATAATAAAAATGAAATTTAGCATCAAATAATTGGTTTGTCAATTTTGTCAGGTCTGATGAACAGATGGGTATTTTACTATAGTAATCGCGATTATAGTTATAGTTTATATGTCACATCAAACCATAATCAATTTGATAGAATAATAATAATAATGATAATAATATTAATAATAATGTTATTCTCTTTTCAAAAGGGGATAAGTGGAGATAAGATAGCAAGTTGGTTGTCAAATAACGCAGTGTAATGCAGTTGTTAAAATTAATCTGTAATAATAATAATAATAGTAATAATGACACTTCGAAATTTAAACTGGATAAATAAAGCATTACACGCAATTTTTTGTTGACAAATAGGGCGTATTAGTGTGAAGGCAATCATATATGGAGGTAGATGCCCATGATACAGACTGTGTTGAGGAATCATTGTTAACTCGCAAGATACAGAAATAAATGAAATACAGGTCTAATTGAATGCTAGATAAGTTAATTATAAATATTATATATATGATATCCCTGAAAATGTGAGAAGTGAATTTTGTCTTTAATGTAAAAGGTAACTGAAGATAATATGGGTAAAGTGCGAATAAGGAAGAATATTAATAGCTCTGTAAATAGGAGCAAAACTACGATGATATATGAGGGGAATGAATAGTAAAGACACAAGCGATGAACAGGGATAGTAAGGAATTAATTAAATACAATGTGCACATGGATAAGCATAGTGACGATTTAGTGGACCCATATGACATCAAGTTATAAAGCGGGGTAGCAATGAATATCATACAAGTGTTGCTTATGAAATGGTAAAATGTCTGATGATAAATGATGAGGTAGCTAATGTTTCCTAAGTGTGAAATGATTGCCGACAGTGGTAACTAAAATTGATAATAATTGCAACAGTAAAATTTATAACTGTAGAGAAACACTGCATGCGCAAACTGGAAATTTGTATGAGTAAATTAAGGGATGCAAATTATCTTAAATTTTGCAGATTATTGTGTCACTTATAATAATTTAAATGGACGGTTTAATGATTATTTAAGTAAGATAGGAAAGTCGTGAACATTCAGTTATATAAGTAATAGATTGTAGATAAATTGAGATATTTTGAGACATTGGTCCTATTTCTGGAACACTACGTTGTTAGGGTTGTATTGCCATTTTGTCTAAATATTTATTTTTCTTTTGGATATATATTCAAATAGATGATAGAGTTAGGTAGAATGGACAGCCTGTTAGTCTCAGTCAAAATAATGGCAGCATTTTATTTACTCCCTAGAACGGCAACGCAAAACCTATGTAGTTAACATGTCGCGAGGAATTAAGTGTAATAAGAAACTTATGTCAGGTCAACAAATTAATCGGTCATGTGAAAATGTAATAAAAACGCCGCAAACTGAGCTATGAGTGTGAAACATATTTGCTACTGTCAGTTATGTATAATGCGGTGTAAACAATTGGGCGTGTTTACGCAATCAGCGGCAAATTTTAATAATTCTCAATTGGAGAGAAGGTTAAGTTGACCACTGACCACTACATGTAATTCTTTCGTTAATTTTATTAAAACTGTTCCGATAAGTTCACAGTGGAATTATGTTTAATATTATCATGGCTGATAACAGTGTATTTAATATTTTATTTACTGTAAATGTGAAGACAGACATGAGTGACAATAAGCAGCATTTGAATAATTATATGTGTGTAAGACTACATTTAACTGAAGTGATATTTGATGGAAAGAAGTGTGTTCAAGTTTTCTCAAAGCTTAGGCCACACGTTTTATATTGCATAAGTCTAATATTTGATTGTTTGGAGTCATTCATTAATTAGTGTATAACAAATAAATTTCGTAGTTTCAGTCTTAACAACATTATATGATTTTAGTTTTTCTTGAGTCATCAATTTAATTGAGTATTGAAACATTTTTCGGGAATTCAGTCAGAGGGTGTTTGAAGTTTTTAACAGTTATCCCTGATTTTCTGATGTGATTTACTTTTAATGTCATTTTATTATGTTAGAATTTTCTGCTACTTTATTTAATTCCACTTTTATTTAACTCCAATTTCATTTTTATTTGCTTTTTGATTAATAATTATTACTTATTTTTTTCGTCTTCAGTTTTGGGGTTACATTATTTAGTAGTTAGCTTGAACCGTAGTTAATTCATGACACCCCTATATCACCTTAGTACGTTCGCCTCCGTAGCGTAACGCTTAGTGTTATCAGCTGCCGTCCTTGGGGGCCCAGGTTCAATTCCCTGTACTGCCAGAAATTAAAGAATGGCAGGAGGGCTGGTATGTGGTAGAAATGGTACATGCATCTCTCCTCCAAAGGGGGTGTGCCTAAAAAGAGCTGCACCACCTCGGGATGAGGACACGTGTTAACTTTACTTTACCCCTGCACGAGGAATCATCGGACGGTCAAACACCGTGAGAAGAGAATTTGCCTTGTGGTAAGTTAAGTTTCTTTTTCAGCTAGCCGTTGTAGGAGATAGAAGAGGCTCATCACCACACATGCTCCGATCAAAAGTGCACAATATGTTGCGGCAGATACCCCTACGCGATCTAATTCTACGTAGAGTAGCTCCCAACGCATCAGTAGACAGATCGGAGACAAGTTCAATATGGATTGCCTTGGTTGCCAAGCAGACATATAGTGCACTATAATACTTTACCACATTACCACATCCGCTACGACTGAATTAGAACATCAAAGGAACTAACAACCACCGCCAAAAGACTTGGCTACCGCTTTGGAAGACTACGGCCTATTTTCCCACTGATTGGAGAAGAATTTCTGAAACATCGCCTCCTTTTCATGATGAGGAATGTCTGACTTTGAAGTCCCTAAATATTGTGAGATCTGGATTGGCAAATCAAAGATTAATACAGCCAGATATGGATACTCGGAACAGAATGATATTAATTGTGAATGTGGAGGAGTCCAGACTGTACAACACTTCCTTCAGTGCTAAATCTGTCCAGCCTCCTGCACTCAAGAAGAACGTCACTACAACACAGAAAATATGCGCTGGAAGTAGCCATGTTCTGGTCACAAATAATATAATATTTGATCTGTGGCTTATATACACTGAAGAAAATGGAAATTGCAATACCCAGAAGGAGTGGTGCTACATTGCTGCAATTGAACATGCAGGACGAGTGTTCGGTTGTGTTTCGATGATTACATGTTCTGGTCCCTCTGACCGCAAGTTTGGACAACAATCAATACAGGATGTGCCCACCACGACCTGCAATACATTGATGAATTCGTCGAGGCATGGAGTCAATAAGGTCCTGGATCGCTTCCTGAGGAATTGTGGCCCACGCATGCTGCAATGCAGGGGTCAGTTGTTCCAGAGTTGTGGGTGGCTGAGGACTGTTGGCCAGTTGTCGACCCATCATGTCCCACACATGCTCAATAGGACTGAGGTCCGGGGATCTGGCGTGCCATTCTAAGGTTGTGATGTGGAGAGCTTCTCTGGAAATGCGTGCAGTGTGAACCCGGGCATTGTCCTGCTGAAACATTCCATTAGCAATGTTCGCCATCATAGGGACAACCACTGGATAGAATACCCTATCAACGTACTGTCGAGCAGTCATAGTGCCCTCAACAAGCACTAATTGTGATTTCACATTAAAGCCAATAGCTCCCCAGACCATAATGCTTGGTGTTGGCCCTGTGTGTCTCTCGACAATAAGATCTGGGCGGCCCCTCTCCCCGGTACGACGGCGCACACGATTCCGGCGGTCACTGCGGGCAAGGCAAAAGCGCGAATCTTCACTAAAGACGACCCTATGCCATTCGTCGGCCCACGTCGATCTTTCTCGACACCAGGCCAGCCTTACACGTCGCTGTTGTGGGGTCAATGGAACACCTTCTGCATGGACACGGGCTCGTAAGCCAGCTGCATGCAGGCGATTACCAACTGTTTCTTGTGTAACGTGGGGTACCACAGCTGCTCGAATTTGAGCTGCGATTGCATGGGGTTCCATCCGGGCCATCCGAATGACGCGGCGAACCTCTCTCACAGTTGACTGTCGCGCTGGGCCTGTGCGAGGTCTACGAGTGTGGGTACCTTCATTTGCCCACTGCTGCCATACACGTTGTACCGTAGATGCCTGTCGGCCAACACGTGCAGCGACAGCCCTTAGCGATAATAATCCAGCCTCACACAGCCCAATTATCCGAGCCCTCTCAAACGGCGACAGTTGTTGATAGCGTGCTGTTCTCTGTCGTTGAGGAATGTTTGACGGGGAGCACTTCACTGCACTGACTGCAAGTCAACTACGCTACACCAGAGTCCGTATACTGGAGTTGATTCCTCCGCGACCAATCACGTGGGGAGACCTGTAGCAACAATCCAATGGGTATGAAACTTTGATCGTTTACATAAATACATGGCATCGTTCCATATCTTTAAAATCAACACAAACGACCAAAGCCTTCATGGTGTTGCAATTTCCATTTACTTAAGTGTATATACATGTATGTGTGTGTGTTTCTAACACGAGAATAAATATTTTACTTTTGTTTTGTACTTAAGGGTCTCCTTTTAATGTAGTGTGGATATCCTTAGTCAAACCCACTGTTCAAAAACGGTCTGTTGAGTTCTACTCTGTAGAGCGTGAGTTGACCCATGAGTTGAGTTGATGTACGTGACTTCAACCGGTAGCAAGCGTGACTCTTGTGCGTTATGTGCCTAATGACAGACTTACTATTAGGTATCCAATATCGTTATTTAATGTTTGCAAGCAGAATTTGGGGTCCAGCGTGGAAACATCGCACGGACTCATACATTGTTACCAACCTGGACACATGATGATGACGGTAGGGTGACGGGGTGTTTCTGGCTGTAGGGTGCTTGAAATTGTTCCAATCTGCTGCCCAGACTTAGCATCTGATTTGGGTCTACGAATGGATGAAGATTTCAACTTCCTGTACTTTTCGTTTGGTCTGCCAAGTCGCAGTACTTGAAGCTCCTTGGCATATTCTCGTCCTTGGGCTGTACGGATGACAAACTGTGATGCTTCTTGGAGTTCGACTACAGTCAGGCTTCCTTCCTTTCTCTTTGAGGGAAGAAGCCTGATGTTGTTCATGTACTCAGTATGTAGGCCACGAACCTCACCAGCCGTGACCAAGAAGAAAACCGGTGCACTAATTCTTCAAGGAAATTGTTGGCAACGTGTAAAAGCACATGGTTTTCGTTGCTCTCGTTCATCAGTGAATTCAGGAGTTTTCTTCATTTTGCTGACACGCCAGGCCAGTGAGGCTGGTGGAGCCATGACGGCCTCGTCCATCATAACTTGTTGTCTTGAAGAAGATGTGGTTCAATTCCCATCGAAATGGTTTCAGTTGGATTATCCTGTGACATCACATGTTTTCATTGTTGCACATAGGACAGCTGTAGTATCTCAGACACCCGGTTGCCAACAACTAATTTCCATGATGCGGGCTCTTCTGCAAGCCAAGCTAGTACTATTATTATAATCTGCCCAGTAGTATTTTTATTTAATCTTTATGTTAAGTGGTGTTCTAACCTTATCCATTAATTTTTTAAGGGGTAATGTACTACACAATTCAAGTCTAAGGAGTGAGATCTCTTTCATTGGTACAAATCTCTACTTGGGGATCATCTAGGTGTTAAAATAAGGAAAGATGTCCATTGGGGTAATCACATAAATGGGATTGTAAATAAAGGGTACAGATCTCTGCACGTGGTTATGAGGGTGTTTATGGGTTGTAGTAAGGGTGTAAAGGAGAGGGTATATAAGTCTCAGGTAAGACCCCAACTAGAGTATGGTTCGAATGTATGGGACCCTCACCAGGATTACCTGATTCAGGAACTAGAAATAATCCACCAAAGAACAGCAGCTCGATTTGTTCTGGGTGATTTCCGACAAAAGAGTAGCGTTACAAAAATGTTGCAAATTTTGGGCTGGGAAGACTTGGGAGAAAGAAGGAGAGCTGCTCGACTAAGTGGTATGTTCCGAGCTGTCAGCGGAGAGTTGGCGTGGAATGACATTAGTAGACGAATAAGTTTGAGTGGCGTTTATAAATGTAGGAAAGGTCACAATATGAACATAAAGTTGGAATTCAAGAGGACAAACTCTGGGCAAATATTCAATATTTAGAAGGTGTCGTCTGGCTCCGGGATCGCGCATGTGATATTCTATGTTTATTTTTTTAAGTAAGGCAAACGGTTCATAGAGGGAATCAACCGTTGGCCAGATGATTATTAATATTATTATTAATATTATTATTATTTTATTATTATGATTATTATCGTTAAGTTATTATTATTCTCTTCTGAGTTATGATTATTTTATTTATTGTTGTGAACGTGGTGGCTTAGGTTGGATGGTTTTATTGTGAACATGTATTCGGGGCTGAACGCCTGTTATGTTCATGAATAAATACAATACAATACAATACATTTATAGGAAGCGAGTTAGGGATTGGAATAACTTACCAAGGGAGATGTTCAATAAATTTCAATTTTCTTTGAAATCATTTAGAAAACGGCTAGGAAAACAACAGATAGGGAATCTGCCAACTGGGCGAATGCTCGAAATGCAGATCAGTATTGATTGATTGATTGATTGATTGCTTGTTGTTGTTGTTGTTGTATTAGAAACATTACTGTGGCATTATCCTTGACGTATATACTCCGTAGTTAGACAGTTGCTCCGAAGGTCTCTGAAGCCTCAGGAGGTCCACATGATTCATATCGTTTAATTTCCCCGTCTCCCCTCACCCTTCGGGAGATGTGGATGTCATTGTTAGGTGGCAAATATGCATGAAGCTGATCCTAATTCGTTAATAGCTCAGGAGGCAAACTCTGAGTCCTGTCCACTTTCACTTCTCACAACTACTGGACTGAAAATTGGTGCAGTGCAGGATAACACATTCGGTTTTTTCAGGAAGTGCTCGTCTGGGCATGACTGGTATCTTAAAACTGGAAGGTATTCTTTACAGCATGCAACAGTAGTACCGGTTCCTTGATGGTACCCTATTCCTTGTCATCCAGTTGCCAGGGCAGTTGTTTTTTCTTATTCAAGAGGCACGTGCTCTAAGAGTGTGGGCTGCTTAGCAGACCATTTACGAACGGGAAAACCTGTGCTCTTGAGTAGTTCGAACAACTCTTTTTGAAGACCATCTCCAGTGGCATCTGTTCCACTGAGAACATCATCAACATAGAATTAAGTTGTCTCTTCTTTGTGACCTAATGAGAATGAAATGAATGAAGAAGACGTCATAAACACGCAATCTCATATTGTAATGAATTAAGATTACAAGGAGTTTTTGCTAGTGGCTTTACGTCACATCGATACAGATATGTCTTGTGGTGACGATGGGATAGGAAAGGTCTGGGAGTTGGAAGGAAGTGGCCGTGACGTTAATTAAGGTACAGCTCTAGCATTTGGCTGTCGTGAAATTGGTAAACCACGGAAAACCATCTTCAGTGATGCCGATAGTGGGATTCGAACCCACTATCTGCCTGGTGCAAGCTCACAGCCACACGCCAAGGATTTTGATTCCATGTATTTAACAGGGGTCATCGGACCAAAGGTAAGCATTCTATCTATTTGCTGAACACTACACTACTATTTCCCAGTTGTTGCTGGTGCTGTATATCAGCTGTGTGCTCTAACCCACCCCTTCAATAAAAATAAAAATATTTAGAAACAAATGCGGTTTTCAAGAGGCTCTCCACTGAGTTTTCAATTCTGAACAAACTCGCAAACAACCCAACACATATACACATTCCTCATACAAAACTAATTAAGTACATAGTAACACCTGCAATGACAAAACATTCACGAACTCTGAAACACTTGGTGTGAGCGCGCAAAAACGTCTCGATGTTACCAAAATCATTGAAATAAAGCACCAGCCACGTCGTAATGCAAAATTTCAAGTTATGTTGTTATAGCGAATTTATTTTCTAGACATTTTAATTAAAGGAAATCAGAATATCATGTCCTTATGTTGACAACGTAAAAATTGCAATTTTTTTGTTCATCGATTTACTAATCTGATATGGAATAGGCAAGCTGGGAATATTAAAAGTCCTGGTGGAACAGCTGATGGCTTCCTCTACAGTGTTTTGTTTTCCCGTTTGCTTTGAGAGATCCTTCTTAAATACTACCTCTGAATCGAGAGGGTGCCATCTGCCACGTTCTCATTTCGGTCAAAAAGCGAGTAGGGTCAGTACTGCCTCTCTATGGTAGAACGAATCGCTGTGAAGTGATCTTGGCTTTTGTTTCCACATTACATCGGAAAAGTTTGGCACGCATGCGCAAAGTTCAGTGTTCCTGCTTTGTGTCAAAACGGTTGAACATTCTCGCTGAGCAGTGACATGAAGAGCACCCGTCCTGGAGCGCACGGCTTGTTACCTGGTTGTAATGGGAGTTGAATGATTTCCTATCGTCTGGCTGACGTCTGTTTCAATGTAGTACTGTATTTGATTGTAGATAATATTATCAAAGTAATTTATTATTCAAATAGACAATGTGCTGCAGCACTTCAGCACATAAAGTACGGCCGCCCCTGCTATTTCCACTGATGGGGTGCTTAATATTGGCAGTGTCATAGACCAGGGCAGTAGCTTCTATAATAACCTTGACAACACATCAAGCTATTTGGGTGGTTCATAACAATGAAGCCTTTGACGCATATTAAACCAACTATAGAAAAGTGGCGGAGATGGGATAACTTAATTCTATTTGTAGCCCACGTCTTGATCCTAGTATTCACCACTGCATTGGGGCACAGAAATTGTAAGTCCTGGGAACTCTGGAATTTTGCAGCCACTTCCTCTGCCATAACTTCTCCTCAGATTATTGATGCTAAAATATAATATTAAAGAGGAAAGTGTTGTCTTGGGATTTCCTTAATTTATGATTTATGGCATCCAGTATATATTTTGTACATACTCATACGCAAACCTGCTGAAAAAAATTGTGTTTCACCATCCGCTGTACCGTAGTCTGTAAGGAGAATATTTTTACTACAATACTCACAGACTCTACTTTCGCATTCTAAAAAATCAACGTTTTCATCAGCTAAGAATTCCACATAAAATTCCTCTCAACGATGAACCGAAAACAATATTCCACCTTTATTAACAAACAAAGCAGCGACCATTGTGTCCTGTCGGCCGGTACAGCCCGTCAGATATTTTTCATAGTGTTAATCTCCTGCCCGGTGTTTGTGTGAAATCAGGCGTGAGGTTATGTCTTTTGAGGCGATAGTATCCAAAGTGGATCTAACCTGTCAAAGAGTAAGAGTATGCTACCAGCAATTAGTGAATTTTAATGCAGCCAATGTCCATTAAATTTATACTTACATTTTCCCTCAGAGTAGAATATGCAGATTTATTTTTTAATAGCTACAATATTCGTTCAAGGAAACCATTTTTCACATTCCTGAAGGTGCTATAATCTATCAGCTTCATTGCCCGTTTTGATAATTTAAGCACACAAGTATGAAGGGTGTGTTTTCCTCCTAATCAATACTTTATTTTTCAGAATGTTGAGAATGATTTGCATTTAAACACTTTTAGTAATGTTTTATTATGTAAATCGCTATTAAGCAGGTTCACCAACAGCTGATGATGACCTATTTACTGGTCGAAACCGGTACTGTTTTAATGTAAATCGTTCTAAACATTCTGTAAAATAATCTATTGATTGGGTGGAAAACTCACCCTTCATACTTGCGTTCCTGAACGTGATCGCAACGATTCTTGCACAACCGACACACACAATCCTCCTGCGGTTCATGATGTCTGGTATTGTCATAAATTCTTTAATGAAAGCCATGTGACACATCGTGGTTTATAATTTGGTTGTTTGCAGTCTTTTTTCATCACGGCATCCGTGGTATGGAATGTGCTCCATGTTTCCTTCTCCTTTGAATACTGCTCTTGTAGAACACTATGTTCGGCAGGTGTAGAGTAGCGGCGATTTGGAATTAGAAGTGGGGCAAAAACTGTACAGACAACGTAAAGTACCCGAGTTTGAGTGATATAGGCTTAGGAGGTGGCGGGTGGGGTACACACACCAAAACTGAAAAAAACCCCTACAAAATGGGAAGTTTTCATGGTCTTTGAGCGAATTTCGACAGAGGGGTAAAGCCCCATTCATAATGCAAACGTAACCGTAAAATAATTACGTAACGTAACCGTAAATTAACGTTAATTTTGTGGTGTTCACAATGGAGGATCGTGACATGGACGTAAAGAGTACACAGCAGCCAATCGAAACTCTGCCATGTTATTTAGCACGTAAGTCGGGTTTTAGGCTATCTCACAGTTTTATATTTTAATATCTCGATGGAATCCAAAACATTTTAGCGGAATTCATATTACTTCAGACATCTCTTGCTTTACTCCTGGGAGTTACTTTATGTACATGAAAAGGCGAACTAAACAACGGTGCAGAAAATGGGTTCATCCCTTGATTCCAAGAAGGTTATTTCAGAGCGATTTAGGTAATCTATTGTAAGTAATGACCCTCATCAGTTTATTTAGTACACGCGGATGAAACCTGAACTGTATGGCACTATCTTACGGTTTGATTCCCCTTTCCCTAATAAAAAGAAATGTAATGTCTCCTTTACCGACATCTATGCGCCTAGTTATCACACTCCGATGAGATTTTTGGATGATATCCTTTTCGTAATCTAGTAGTCTGTCATAATGTTAAGAAATATATCGTCGCTGCCGGGCAAAACTTTCTATGTGAAATATTGTAGCTTAGAACTTGGGCCGGTAAGGTTCTGTCATCTAAGGTGCAATATTGAGTGAACATTATCAAGGCATTCTCGCTCTTCATACTGTATGTGTTGCGGGTCAGTATATCAGCAAAAATATTGTCAAATAGGAGGTTTTGTCCCGACAACGACGATATATAGAGGGATACTGCTTTTTCTATGACAGGAATTGTCTCTCGTCCGGTAGCCAGCGCTGCGAGTTCATCACCCGCCAATTACCGTCAGATTTCATAGCTACAGCATATTTATTTCCACGTATTCTTTTCAGTACAGCCTCTTTGTAATTATTTTTCCTTTTGTCATATATACACATAAATATTATTTTGATACAGAATTACAAGGGTTTCGTCGAAAGAAGTCATTATATCGCGCACAAAATACAATGTTTATGTTCGCTCTGATTGGCTCGTTCTTAAACCTATCGTAAAATTTCCCGCAAGAGCTTGGAATTTGCAACCCTAAAATTTACGGACTCGCAGTTAAGTTTACGTCGGCGGATTGTGAAAGGTTCTATTAGGTAATATGGCCGCTATCTTCTAAGCTAACGTTCATTTTAAGTTTACGTTTCCTCACGTTTGCATTTTGAATGGGGCTTAAAAGTTGACAGTTTGGTAACTTAAGGGACACTGGGACTGAAATTTCCAAATTCTATATAAAATGAGGTACAGCTTTGAAATTTTATATGCTTATGAATAATCATAACATAAACCACTGTGGGAAATTTGAGCATTGCAAGTTGATTAGTTCTTGAGATATTAATTATTTTGTACATTTTCATGTACAAATTATTCAAGATTTATAAAGGACTGCCGCGTTAAACCAATCAAGATAGTGTAACTTTTAGGTAATAATAGTTTTTTGAGATTTTAATTCAATAATAAACAAAGAACTTTCAGCAAAGAAACAATATTACACAATTAAATAGAAAAATACGGCGTGATTATACAATAAATATAATTTCGTATTTGACTACACACTAAGAAACTAACAGACACTAAAGAGACTTCGAGGTTGACGAATGCGCGCTGCAAGCAGGTGGATCATACGACAATGTCCACAATCTTGCCAAAAAGTATACCCCTGCTACGTCGCAGCACCTGCAAAGTCTCCACTATTTGCTGTGGCGCTATACAAATCAGTTAGCCTCGACGAACGACATTTTGTACGTATTTTCGATAATAATTTTGTTAATAATGAACATTAAGTAAGGGAAATTATCAGCCGATAAGTCAACAGGGCTTGCACATTTTTAAATAACTCCTATAATTCCTAGTTTTAGCCGAATAAAATGGAATACATTTGTAATACTTTCTCCGCTACTGCAGGTGTATATTGTTGCAGCATCCACTCTCGCAGCTTGTCTATGAAAGTACCTTTCACTCAGGGGCGTATTTTCCTTGAATGCAAGGCATTCATTGTATGCGTTATGATAACACAAAGAACTGTCTGATGTACGATTTTAGGTTGTTTCAAGTCAAATATTAACGGTTTCATCTCTCAGAAGTTCAAAATGTCCGCGCAACTGTACTAGTTCCGTTGCTTGACTACGTGTGGTGCTGGTGTATTCTCGCCGTTTAGTTCACTCTAGGAAGAAATAGACAGTAAATGGAGGAGTTAAGGATGTAAGGCCAAGACCAACTACAATTACATCAGACCATTATCCAGAATAAACATGGCGGACATCGGCGTGCGTTATGAGAGGTTGAGGGAAATGTTATGCATGTTTATTTCGAGTCACCGAAAGAAAATATAACAAGTCGAACGTCGTGAAATGCAACTCAATAACTCAAAATATAAATAATAAGTATAAATATAAATATAAATATAAATATAAATATAAATATAAATATAAATATAAATATAAATATAAATATAAATAATTAAAGACCTAAAGTAGCGTTAAAGCGTATTGTAAGTCTAAATTAAATTTTGAGGGGGGGAAAATAACGAAGGGAGAATTGTTGTATCAAGGTCAGGTTGATACAGACACCGAGTATAACATTATTTCACATATGAATCTCCGATCAGCAAATACGATATACAGATGTCAACAAACAACATTATTAACCTTCCATGAAATACTATGTAACACCGCCATTTACCACAGCCCATTATGTAAAACACACAAACAAATTTCTCCAACAAAATTTCAACCCTCCAAAATCCACATGTATTGTTGAGTAGGTACAAGCGATATTTGTATGATACACTTGACCATCTAAAGCACTCGTCAGCTTAAAACTCACCAGAATTGATGGTATAGTTGTATTTTGTATACAAAAAAACATAATCCTCATGCACACTCCACCGGAAATGTGGTTAGGTTTAGTTTAAGCATGTTCATTGTAAAACGTTGAAAATTAATTACATCATTCTTGCACCACCGTTTAAGAATAATTTAGTCTCTAAATCATACATTTTAGTCATGATTTCTGGGACTGATTTAATTTCTTTGTAGTAAGGTACGTTGGCTGATAAGGCAAATGCTATTATAGGCATCATTAGTTTAAACTGCGGAAGTTTGCGCGGCACTCGAATTGGATCACCACCTTCTATGGGTATATAATGTCTTCCGTGAAAATACATTTGATTTGAAAAATGATAAAATGATTAATCCACAAACAGTATTAATCCTGTGATTCGGTTCGAAGTTTTTCTTACGAATGCTCTTAACCCAATTTTGTCTTAATACTAGGTTTTTTGGAAATGGGAACACTGAAGCTCTTACTTATATCCAGCCACACAGCACATTAAACTATAAACAAATTGCATAGGTAACTAAAAATGAAGAAAAAACTTTCAGAGAAGAACTCGAGAATCAACATTAACCTTATCACCACCGATATTGTTGGAATAAATAAGCTTTTGAGAACAACTAGCTTTTTACGGCACTGAAAGATTATCTGTAACCTTCTTAAGACTATAAATAAATATAATGTACAATTAATAATATTCAAATTTCCTTAAATATTTGGTAAGAACACGGCTTACACAAATCAAAAGAAACGTATGCTAGCAATCCAGCTGCCGCCATTATGGACAGTTTCGATAGGTCTGAGATATTGTAGTTGGTCTTGGTAAGGCATTCAATCTTAAAAATGCATTCGGTGTCAAACGTAGTTCTGAAACCCTCCGAACGATGTCGCTGCAATTTAAACTTGGTCAGAATTTGTCACCCCATACCCGTGCTACCCTCTGCCATCTGTTAGCAACTTGGAGAAAGTCGGCATGTTTACAGCGAACGCGACCTATACAGATTACCGCCCCTCCCCCAGCGAGAACCCAACGTGACGAAACTGACCAATGCCACTGGGGTGACTTACCTCCAGTGCTTGAGTTGTGTCTAACTAGTGAGTTAATTCATTGTGTGTTTTGCTGATTAGTGAGTTCATTCTGTGTGTGCTGTTCCTGTGCTATTCGTCGTTTTCGGTGTTTTATTATATTTTGCCCACATGTGGTATTAACGATGGATGAGTCTAAAACGGATATAATTGTAAATCATTTACTGGCCGTTCGTTTGATGAAAAGATTCAAATAGTTAAAGCCGGGAGATCTCTA
Source organism: Anabrus simplex (assembly GCF_040414725.1). NCBI lineage: Eukaryota > Metazoa > Arthropoda > Insecta > Orthoptera > Tettigoniidae > Anabrus > Anabrus simplex. Next base: position 385,488,374 of record NC_090267.1, on the reverse strand, counting down.
CTTTCGACCGTAAATTTCTTCTTCTTATTATTAATCTGCTTACCCTCCAGAGTTGGCTTTTCCCTCGGACTTAGCGAGGGATCCCTCCTCAACCGCCTCATGGGCAGTGTCCTGGAGCTTCAGACTCTGGGTCGGGGGATACAACTGGGGAGGATGACCAGTACCTCGCCCAGGCTGCCTCACCTGCTATGCTGAACAGGGGCCTTGCGGGGGATGGGAAGATTGGAAAGGATAGACAAGGAAGAGGGAAGGAAGCGGCCGTGGCCTGAAGTTAGGTACAATCCCGGCATTTGCCTGGAGGAGAAAACCACTTCGAGGATGGCTGAGGTTGGAATCGAACCCATCTCTACTCAGTTGACCTCCCGAGGCTGAGTGGACACCACTTTTCAAATTTCGTGGCAGAGCCGATAATCGAACCCGGGCCTCCGGGGGTGGCAGCTAATCACACTAACCAATACACCGCAGAGGCGGACTCTCGTAAATTTAAAAACAGAAAACAAGAATTGTGTACGCACGTTCAATCCAGAAACTTACAGTGAAACTGTTTGGTTCGAATTCACCTATATGTAATTAGTGTGAGTAGAATTGAAATTTACTGAATTCATTGTGTTAACTGCATGGTTACTAGTTGCATGCCTCAGTGGAGATTCCAGGATACGCCACTGCTTTCACTTATTAGCTCATATGCCGATCGTGAGGGAGAAAATTTTGATATGCGTGGAACATTTTTAGAAGAAACAGCCTCTTTTTCTCCGATTGTCTTCGTAAGGTGGTTCCGTATTTTTCTTGCGTAACTCACTATTGGCAAGATCTTCACTTTTACGTGCCTTATCTCCGTATCCACTGAAGGACTCCTCATGTGTTTAATTTTATTCGTGGTAATTACCGTACTCTTTTCCTGTAACTCCTCTCTCGCGAACTTGAACCCTTCCACCTCACCCCGCCATATTTAACCGATCTTTGCAGATTCTCCTCCGCTGATGAATGTGAAATAGACCATGGAATTCCCAGCTTGATTCAGTCGTATTCTGAATATTGTATTTTGTCTCAACCCACGATTTCGAAAGCTTCATTTGAAGATTGTTTGGAGGTATATATATATATACAGTATATATTTCCTTTCATATTTATTCCTTGATGATTGATTTACTTTGCCATGCCCTTCGGACCAATCAGGAGTGGTTACACATCGCAATTTGCGTTTGAATTCATATGTCATAAATGGTCGTTTGAAGTCTCGTCTGCGGTCTGTCGCATTCCTGAATATACCGTCATAGTACAACAGACGTGAAAATAAAGGTTTTTAGCTTTTAAAGTTGCTGTTTTTATGCGGATAAACGTGTTTTGCTTCATTTTTGTCATCTTCCTTTGACGTTATCGGTTCTTTAACATTTTAATATAGCAGAAGGTGAGTTTGCTGTCTAGTCTCATACGAGTCGTGGGACGGAATAGTGATTCATGTTGGTTATTGGGGTTAGATATTTGTGATTGTGTGCAATTTGGTCATAATTACGTGTTTGTAGAAGCATTGTTGCTTATTTGTCTTTGTAAGTGGGTGTGCGTATGTTTACAACGGATATAACTGTATTTTATTTTGATTACATGATTTTGCTTGGTTTGAAAAAGAAAAACCTGTTGTATTCAGAATTTGGATTTGTATATTGGTTGCTGCTTGGCCGAGGAACTTCGTGGTATTGTGTTTATTCGTGGTCTTCGTTTGTAGTTTAGGATATCTATTTATCTGTCAGTCGACGATACCTTTTTCATTTGTGTGTAAATTCTGTTTTTTGCTTAGTGTCGAAGCCTGTTAATTTACAAAGCGTTTTCTTGTATGTTTCTTCGTTTTATATTTAAATTGTCGGTGGTAAATAAACCTGAGATCCGTCACGGCACTTCATATGCATATTTTAAATGAAGTATTCTATGGTACGTTCCTCCGGTGATTGAAGATTTGTGATTGAAGATTTATTCTTCCCGGTCTTACATTTCCTAACTTAATGCTCTGCGCTTCCTATTTTTTTAAATGCAGTTTCATCTTGTTTCGAAATGTGATCCTCTGCAGTAAATATTAAGATTGTTATGTTTAATTTGCCTGTGTGGACATCATTAATTCACAGATCGAATAAAACGAAAAAGAAAAAAGTTATTTTTTTGTTTCGTTCTAAATTCAAATTTGGAAATGTCAACCTATAGAAATGCGCTTCTTTTGTTGTTCGAGGTTGGATTGACTAATTAGGAATATTTACAATTTTTTGGTACATTACAAGAAGCCTATCCGAACTTGAAGGGCCATGGTGCGAGTAGTGGTTAGGCACTTAGGCAACTCCATGAAGTACAAAATGAGGCCTAAATCTGGTGTCTCTCTTGTAATTTAAATGAACTGTTTAGTCAGTAGATCAAAGTCTCTAACAAATGCACAGTATAACTTCTATTGCCTTAGGTAATTTAACAGATCAATTATTGATGGAGTCAAACATGTCCTACCATAACCTGCAACAAATCTTTAAATAGAAACAAATTAGTCTGTTACATATGGGAAGTTAATGACCTAGACACAGGCCAATGGTTGGAATTGTAAGTCATTGCTGATGTAGTGGTCCTATGATGTGATATTTGTTATTGTTTGGTGCCAAGGCTTTTGTCTTGGAATCATCTAAATAATTATTTTTTAGAGATTGGTTTAAAATACTTTTGGTTAGCTATTTGGCATGATCATTGCCGCCTAGGGTCAGACAGCATTTAGAGTGCTTAAATGTGAACAACCCATTTCAAGGTATAATTTTATCACACTTGTATCCATTTGAACCAGCAGTCCACGTAGCGCGTAGCATGCATTCATCATCGTTTTCATTTAAAATGTTATGTTAGGATGGAATTGGCTCAATTCTTTTAGCTGCTGTATTTCCATTCTGATGACTAAAGTTTGAATCCTGGGTTGGAATTTACTCTCTTTTCAATGCAATATGTATACACCATGTTTCCATGGGGAATTTAAATCTATTTGAATACACTTTCCATATCGAATACCTCATGGAAACGGGGACTCGGTTCGCATTGAGTCTCAAATTTGATTCTACTAGAAAGTGGGATTGAATTGTACTCAATACGGATATAGTATCATGGAAACACGGACGTATTGAAATCGATTTAAATATGCTACGGATGCTCGATTGTATTTTGTTTATCATGTGCTTCCTGTAATTTCATTCATTTCAGCTTACTGCACCTTACATATTTTATCATGTGTAGTATTAATAGAAATCTGTGGACGCTGGAGGAGAGTATAACATTATTGGAAATAATACGAGGTAAGGAAATGCAGGAGCTCTTCGACGGAAACTGATTTGCAACAATTGTATATTCAGAACATGGAGCTACTTTGTACAAAGCGATTGCATCCTTTTTCTCAACAGACATTAGTTTGGTCACAAAAAAATTGTTTGATTTGAGGTGTGGCTCAAGACGCAGATATGTCTGTTAGGTCATCAGCCCAGAGGCTGGTTGCATCCTCAAATAGCATCACCAAAGGCTATGCAGTTATAGGGAAACCACAAAAACCAATGGTAGTACCAAAATGAGGCATACTAGGCAAGATGAGGAGTGAGGTAGTTTGCCATTTCTTTCCTCACTGGGCCAGACAGTGCTGTTGTAGCACAACTAACCCTATGAGCAACACCTTTCATAACACTCAGACACACTGGTTGTGCTCTGAATGTCATTAATCAGCACTTAATCCTCACTGGGCCAGACAGTGCTGTTGTAGCACAACTAACCCTATGAGCAACACCTTTCATGACACTCAGACACACTGGTTGTGCTCTGAATGTCATTAATCAGCACCACCCATACCCCAGCAGCAGATTCCATATTGTCACAGCCATGGATGAGACTGGGACTTAAGTGGAAGCTACACTTTGCTCTGGCCTGTGCCAAGAGATGGATGCAAAAGTACTGTGTCAATCAAGAAATGACAGCAGGCACAATGCAGACTTATAAACTTAAATGTCGAAGAACTCATCCTGAAGTTGTCTAATCAATCATCTTCTATGGAGTAATGTTGTACTATACACTCCCATAGTCCTTACTACTTTCTCTTATACAGTACCACATTCTTTTCTTACGCTTTTTTGTTTAGCATAGACTGAAGAAAAACCATATTCTGTGCAGCTGCTGCAGGAATAACACAGTTTCCCTCTATCGCTCAAATCGTTTCTCCTCCCATCTCTGAAATGAATGGTTTAAATTTACAAAATCCTTCTACAGTATTAGGCACCATACTATAGCTTTTGAAACTTCCATGGCTTTCAGTGATTGTACAGGCTATAGGCTGTACATAAAACAAGTTTATATCACGAAACTTAAATTACTTTGGTAATAATGCATGAAGACTTCATTTATTCTAGGCCTACTTTGGTTAGGGTTGGCTGTCTGTCAATTCGTGTTGGATTATTCTCGTATGGCCTCGTGCGATCGTATACTCTGAGTGTCATGATTATTGTATTGAAATCGGTCTGATTACGGATTGAATGTTAAATCATGGAAACAGGTAAGGTATTGAGTACGGAAAGTGTATTCAAATCAATTTCAATCCCCATGGAAACATGGTAATAATTGTACTTCAGTACGGAACAAAAATGAAATATATAGCTTATAAAGATCATGTGGTGTCAGGAAGGGTGGTAGTCTTATGATGGGGCCCCAGCAGGTAACAAGTTACTTCACAAGATGAAATATATGGATGTTGCATTAAATGCTTGTAGAGGAGAGGTGTGTTTATTGCCAATGCTAGTATCCTCCCCCCAGGAGAAAAAAAACCCACCATTGGTTGCATTTTTTGAAGCTCCCTAATGGATCCTAACACAAGGGTTACTTAACCTCAAATGTGGCCAATGGCCAACATGAAACAGAGCCCCCAATACTAATAAACACTCCTGACGTGTTAGACGAATGGCTTGTTTGTTACTATTCAGGGCTTGTGCAAACTAATGAGTGTCAGCTCCTTATCACAACATAGGTACATCTTGCACATACGTCTGTGGCATGATCTGAAACTGAACATGCTGCTTGAACACCTATCTTTCATATTGCCCAATGATGTTTATGTTCATACTTCCAATAATTGAGTTTTCCTCCATGAAGGTTATTCCTTAGCAGTTGAAGAAGTTCAGTTGGTTTCATAATTCCACTCATATTTATATTTCTGGAAGAGCATGCCTGAATTGCAGTCTGTTCTCAATTTTTACACTAACCACAAACTCGTATGAAAAACTGCACATGATTACAACAGTTGGGTGTGCAGATTTTGTAGGTATGTGTCTCTTAATTTTACTCTATATTGCATGTCTCTAAGCAAATACCTCAATTAAGGCCTAGTTTCACTGAAAGGTTTTGTGGTTTCTCTTAGTTTTTCTCATTGCTTACGTTATTATACAAGGCTGGGAAATGAGCAATGAGAAGTGGGGTAACTGAATTTAATTTTCAGTTCTCGCGCTAGGATTGCCTTTCTAAGACATAAGTTTTGAATGTTTTCCTATGTTCCTTGTCTTCCTATGGACCTTGTGACAAGTGCTCGCAAAAATTTGCTAATGTATAGCTAATTGTGATACGGAGAAATCACGTGTTTTGAATGTTGCTTATGATCCATTTTTGTTGTAGTGCAAATAATCCATCAATATGTTGTTAACATGTCCTGTTGGAAACACTTTTACATCAGTATTGAGGTTATGAGTCGTCGTAGTATGGATCCACAGTCAACAAATTTATACATATTTACAAAGGTGTTTTAAAGTGTTCATGAGAATCTATAGTCAATTTATACACATGTAAGAGGAGATTCTATAGTCAATTTATACACATGTAAAAGCTAATATTTAAAAAAGTAGTCTGTAAAAGGTCTCCAGTTCAAAGTAACCATTTGAATATCACATCACTGCCTAGCCTAACTTAGCTTTAACACTTCTCTGTTCAAAGGTTTGTTGTGTGTAAAATGACACATGAATCCTGTATTGTGTGGAAAGATCTTTGAATCGAATACAGACAGTTTATTAGAGAGCTTGTCTTCAATACCAACAGGATCACTCTCTACAGTACATCAATCATTCCAAGAAGCTTATCCAAATTCCTGTCATAGACCAGCTTTGGTTTTATTGCCATCTCATCTATCATGAGACAAGCAACCTTTTCATTGCCATGCTGTAAAGATTTCTTTTCTGCAATCAGACAAGCTCGTACCAAGGAAGAAATTCCTATCTCTCCTCTGGAACGGCTAATATAAATTTGGACAGTAATATGCAGGCCTTTATAGTTTTCTCTCTGAATTTACACTTCTGTTTACAAAAAACTTGAATCTGCTCAATCAAGAAATTTGCTTTCAAATCACCTTGTTCAGCTAGTTCTGTAATTTAATTTAGTTGACTCTCAAGTCTATGTTGATTTTATTAATTTTAGAGTTGATGCATCCTTTCTTATAAAGTGGTAATAATATTTGTCTGCTTCACTATAAGTGTTTTTTGTTTCCTACATTTTCTAACTCTTCTTTTCAGTTTCAAACCTATTTTAGTGCAGTATAGTTTACGTTTAATAGAACACTTTGTGCCTGTGGTTTTATATAACTGTTCACAATCACTACCACACACCACGCTGGGGGCCTGGGTCATGATATCCTTTTCTTGAGCAGATCTTGAAGTGGAAACCGTGGACTGCAAAATGGGTGATCGTTTGCCGTAGGCCAAAGTTGGTGCTCATCCTGTCCGTTGATATAAGAGCTGCTGTGGAGTAGAAGTTGGGAATAAAGGTGCACCAATAGAGACTAAACAAATGATGTGCATGGAATGTTACCTATAATGCCATGCAACTGAAACCTGAGCAATGATTCAAGAGAGATGAGAGTATAGGACATGCAGCCAAAATTAAATCCTGAGGAGAATGGTACAGAAGACAGGGAGAGATAAAGTGAGAAATGGAGACATATGAAAAGGGCTAAGTGTGCCGAAACTAAATGACTAAATGGAACAGAACAAATTGAGGTGGTTTGGACATATTAAGCAGATAAAAGAAATGCCAGGACAGGGATTGGAATGGCAGATGAAAGGGAGGAGAGGGCGAAGACCAAGATTATGATTGATGGACACTGTGAAGAACAGAGCATAGGACAATGGAACCTGGACTGGAACACTGTGTTGGAGAGACAGGACAAAGTGGAGAGGAAACCATATTTGCCCTCACTTGATGTCACCTGGAACAGGGGAAATGATGATGATGTGTGAAGAAAATACATTTACATTCACAGTAGTTGTCAAATGTGTTTTCTGAACAAGGTTTCTGCCTTCTTGCAAAGGTGATCTGCACATGTAAATTGTACATCTCATTAGCATCAGATGAGTATAAGAGAGGATCTTGTTATTAGTGACATTTTGAGTTGAATGACGAAGAATTGGTGATTGTTCATTTGTACAAGCTTTGATTTAGGGAGAGTACATATTAACAAACTCTCCTTCCCTCCTATAGGAACTTTAAAACTTTTGTAGGGTAATAGTAGCATGTATTAGTTTTCAGAAAAGGTGGTGTAACCATTTTATGTGTAGGTAAATGTACCAATAGATGACACCCTTGCCTGATAATAGTAATAGGCGACACTCAGTCTAAATGTCGTAACACTAAGGAATTTCCACATTCCCAGGGGTTAGTGCAAGTACTGGAAACATTGGTGACCCTTACTTGACTAACTGAACTGATCCCTAGGATCAGTAGTGTGTTTGTTTTCTTGTGAAACAGATCTTTGAAAGACTTGTGAAGGTATGACTCAGTATTTCTCTTTTCCTAGATACATGCCTTAAGAAGTAAGCTGGAAGTTTTTTACACAACTTGTTTTATGTGGGAAGGTGTTTCTTGCAGTATAATAGGTTGCAGGGTTCTAGGCTCTATTTATTTGCTTTAGTTGAAAAGGTTAATCTTAAATTGCATATGACCAGGTGAGTTGGCCGTGTGGTTAGGAGCGCGCGGCTGTGATCTTGCATCCGGGAGATAGTGGGTTTGAATCCCACTGTCGACAGCCCTGAAAGTGGTTTTCCATGGTTTCCTATTTTCACACCAGGCAAATGCTGGGGCTGTACCTTAAGGCCACGGCCGCTTCCTTCCAACTCCTAGTCCTTTCCTATCCCATCGTTGCCATAAGACCTATCTGTGTCAGTGCGACGTAAAGCCACTAGCAAAAATCCCATATGTTATTATGGGTGTCATCTATTGGTGTTAAGTGGCCCTTACACGATCAATATTATTGATAATATCAGTATTGTCAATACAGTTGATTATTCCTGTCAATATCGCCAAACCCTACACGGTCAGTATTATTGTCAATAATTGTATCAAAAAATGTGCTCAGTATGTTTGTTTCCACCATTCGGACTATTGAAATTGTTTCTTTTCAATTGAATTTTTGTGGCGTTGTAGCATTATTTTAAAGGATTTTAACATGTACTGTGTATTTTAATGTGTTTAATGTATTTGTAATTTAGATTCAAGCTTAAGTTAGGTTCCACAAACAAATTCTAGTCTTAAGGAGATAGCTTTATACCTAAGTACCTGAATCATATATAACCATTTTACACTCAACATGCCCAATTTGGACACTTCGACATGATGCTTCCCCATGGCATCTCCCTTTAGAAAAAGGCATACTAACTAATGCTTAACACATATGTAAAGGTATTCGTGTACAGCTGATGATGACTATTTGAAGTTGAAACCGGTCCTGTAAGCTAATTCTTACAATAATGTATTGACAAGGTGGAACCTTTTCTTGTCTATACATTCCTCCAGTTTGACCGTATGTGGCCTTGAAGTAGGCATTCGTTCATGAGTTTTGCCCATAGTTCTTTCAACAGTGGGGCTGCTTCTTTCAGGTGCTCATACTGAATATTGTCCAGTCCACATGTTTCTTTTCTTTGCAGTTTCTTTGCAGTTGTTGATCTCAGGACGACTACTGCTGTGATCGGTACTGCCGTTTGGGAAGGGTTCTTGTCGTGAGTAGGTCTGGTGTCTTGTGCTAGCAGGGTTGCGTTAAGGTGCTGAATCCACATTTTCATCGGGATGTTCTTCAGGAGTTTGGGTCGCCTGGGATTCAGGGCTGAGAATGGGTTTATCTCAGCCTCCTGGACTAATCAAGCTTCTTTCAGTTGTTGATAGTTTTCCTTTGCTCTTTTCACTACCTCCTTATAGTATCTCCTTTTCTCGGCATACTCCTGTAGTACTGTGTTCGTGCATTTTTTATCTTGTGTAATGCTACTAGCGTCTCCTTCCTCTTATTGTAGCACTTGATGGTAAACCATAGTTTTGCTTTTTGTGTATTTTGAAGAATTTTAGAAGTTGCATCTTTGTAGTTCTCGATCATTGTTAGTGCGGTAGCTGTTTTTGGTAATGTTCATTATTCCTTCCTTGTCTATGTTGCATAATTTTTCCATGTCTAGTTTCCTTGTTGTAGGTGTTCTGGAGCTGTTTTGACTGCATCAGTGTTAACCATGAGGGTGGTTTCTAATGGGAGGTGTTATCTTGCTACAACTTTGGATAACACTTCCTGATGCGATGCTCTTCTGTCATTGCTTATGAAGAGGTCTATGGTGCTGGTGCCATTGAAGGCTGTGTGTCTCTTCTCGTTACGTCAGTTCGTTAGGGATAGGCCCTTATCCTCTAGGTATTCAAGAAGCAAGTTTGTTTTCCTGCACAGGACGTCAGTGCGACAGTTGAAGTCTCCAGCTATCAGTGTTGGGTTCATGGTGGCTGCTTTTCTCATTGCAGTGCCCAGTTCGTCTGTAATGTCCACTTCTGTCAGGTCTCGTTGGAAGTATGCGCACAGTATCGAGGGCTTGTTCGTTAGTACCAGCATTACGTTGTCGGTTTCGTGAATGGTGATAGAGCTGGTTTGATGAGGCATGAAATGCCACCTTTGGGCCTGCTCTTCTCTCCCTGGGATGCGTACCTGTGGAGGCAGTAAAAATTCTGTGTTTCCCAGTGTTTTGCGAGGTAGGTTTCGGTAAGTATTACAGTGTCGTATCGTTATAGTAGGTTGTTTCGAGCGAGGTCTAGTGCATTTGTGATTCCCTCAGTGTTCCATAGCAGTGTCTGTAATTTAACAGTATCAGTCGTGCCTCTCAGTTAATTAGTGCTTGGATTATTTTGGTCTTGTTGTGAACTGGTGTTCGGTAGTCATTGGTTTTTATTTTACTTGTTCCTGTAGTTGTTATGAGTCCAGGTTCTTCTCTTGGAAAGCAGTAGGGTCGTACTATCACATTTCACGACCAGAAGAGTGGGTCCTTAGTTTTCTCTAGATCGTCAGAGTTGAAACTGGCTTTAAAAGCCTTGTTTTGCCCTCTGGTATCTATCTGTTCACACGTGATGTTCTTTATGATACCCCCTTGTTGGAGATGTGCGATGTTGTTTTCTGGTTTGGTTTCTTCGCTCCCTGCATATAACCAAGCTTTGCGTGGTGCTGCTGACTTAGCTCCTGTCTTTATAGTTTCCTGTATGCTTTCCACAATGGGCTCTGATTATTTTCATCCAAGTTGCTAGTTTCTTTGTCATCCTTTCTTCTATATCTGTAATTTTCAGGAGTTTAGTTTTGCATTCTGAGTATAGCTATGTTAGCTTGCAGTTCTTTTTCATAACGTCGAATTCTTCCTTTGTAAGACTCGAACATTCAAAATGTTGCCAACTGCGGCAATATTCACACTATCGCGTCTTCATTGTTATTGACAGTCCTGCTACAGCTGCTACATTGGGTTGTATTTGTTTTCTCTGTGACCATTCTGTCTACCAGTCTTCACGGGAGTCGCAAGTGTTCAGTCTCTCCAGTAGTTCTCTAATATTCTCAGCTGTCGACAATATGGCGTCCTTTGTGCTGTGTTCGATCCTGGCTGATTTTCAGTTGTTTGCAAAGCAGTTCCACCTCCAGTTAAGAAAACCAATCATGCATGCACTGCTTCGTCTCTATATGAAGACACTATTTACAATTTTATTGCACTCTATTCCCTTTTCCACTATATATATGGGCCAATTACACAGAGTCGCATTCACATGCTGTTCACCACTACATGAAATTTCGCAAAGGCGGAAGGCTATCCACAAACGATCACATACTATTGGAAGGTAAACCGCTGCCTATTGGTAAATAATTTCAATTACCTAGGCGTAATGCAAGGGTACATCTTCACACGACATGTCAGGGAAAGAACAACATCCGCCCTAAAAGCCATGCAGGACATAATGCAATTGGGAAACCTATCCGTACAAACCGCAGTGAAACTATTCAGAACAAAAATAACTCCAATAGTGTCATGGCATCCAGATAACTTCGGATCATCTGACACGAAATAACCTTAGAGAAATAGAAAAGGTCTACTTTCCTAAAGAAAATCCTACGCATATCGAAGTACACACTACCTCATCTAATGTACATACTAGCAAGAGATATATTTTTCATAAAGACCTGTGATTTCATAACTCGCTACCATGAACAATGCAGTATGAGAGGGGCTGATCCAAGAACTAAACACCAAGTGAAGTGAAATGTGGCCTGACTTCTATTCCACAGAAGCTCTTGTGTCAACAGACTGGACGAATGCCAACTTTAGCCTACGACACACGATCACCCGTTTTGCAGTCCACGGTTTCCACTTCAAGATCTGCACAAGAAAAGGATATCACGAACCCGGCTACCAGTGCGCTTGCTCTCTGTGTGGCAGTGCTTGTGATGTATACCACGCTATCTCTTGCTCCCAGAGGAAAGTATCGCTGACCCGCTTCTGCCCCGATTAACTGTTCAGTATAGGATTTGCCAGACGTATGGGAAATGTATATAGACACTGTGGTGGATATCTCAGATAATCCAATATGTATACTACATATTTTTCTTTATTAGTTTTAGATCTCTGGTATGGCTGTTAGCTGCTGTAAATAAATTATCAAAATGTATAGCAAACTTTATTTGTACACCCATAAGGTACATTTTTACTTAATTTGTTTTTTTCACATTTTGTCACGAGGAGCGTTTTTTATTGAGCGTCAAAAAATTGTATAAAAAGTAACTTTAAAAACCATATGACCTAAATGAATGAAATTTAGGTAACAGCTTACTAGTAAGCGTTTGTGACACAAATTTCATTACAATAGCTTGAAGACTGTAGAAATTTTGAATTTGTCATACCTCTCCTTAACCACATTTCTTTGTTTTTCTTACTAACTTAGCATACGGTCATCAGATCTTTTCTTTTCCTTTTCCCATTATCATTGCTATATTTGTACACATTTCAAATGGTTGTAAAACCTTTTTTTATTTTTTTATGTTTTATACCTGTAATGTAATAAAATTGATAATACACTTGAATTCTTGGGTTAAGAACATGATAGATGAGTTTGTATTGTTTACTCATGTTCCTCACTGCAACCTATAGTGTCAGTTACAATGACAGTTCCAGAAAACTGCTATAAAGTTCTGTTATAATTGCAAGTGTTCAATGAAATTTCCAGTCTCTTCACTATGATGATGTTGATTATGATCTGCTGGTGATGAGCATTATTAAGTTATGTGAGTCATGCTTAGTGGTGGTGTAAATGTTCTTGAGATTAGGGAAACCAGTTACTACAGAATAAGAGTGGACATTCTCATGTTAATGAGCATTGATCCTCCTCTTAAAACCCTTGTGCTCAGGTGGCGAGGAGTATCCAATCCATCGGTGACTATTTGTACAAAAGGCTAGCATGTTTCTTCATAGAAAGTTACTGTGAATATTCAGAATATTTCAAGCAAGTTTTGGACTTATGTGAATGACAGTTCAGGATTTCCTTTGAAACAACTTTGTGAGTTTAATTCCATAGTATGCTATTAGTATTAATGGGGATTATGGAAGGAACGTGTTAGACTGACATCAGCAAAGAGAACGCATCTGGATATGTTAGAATTTGATATTTGTGTATGAGGAGAGAGAGAGATTATAGTGTGTTTTGTTATCTTCTTTGAATTTTTTTTGTCAAATTGTATCCTTTTTATTTTGTCTCATTCTCATTTTTATCTTATTTTTCATTGGATCATCTGCTAGATGGAGGAAGATACTGACTACACCAAGTTGCCTATTGAAGAACAATGTGTGCATAAGGTAAGTACCATTTCCAGAATCATCTTTGAAATAAGGAAGAATATCCTAAAAATCATAGACAACATGGTTTTAATTTTTGGTTTTCAAGTTTTTGTGTACTGTGTAAATAGTAACTGTAAAGTTTTTCATTCTGTCGAAAACACTGATTGGAGCCTCCAATGCAAAATGGGAGCATGTCCATTTACCGTACATTTCAGGAGATAAGAAACAAGTTTTACACACACAACTTTTTATTTTTGCAAAAGATTATTTTACATCAACAAAACTAGATAAGCAATGCAATAATCAGGAAATTATTTGTATTGCAAGGTTTATTTAAAAAAAAATATGAATGTAGACTTACAGTAGAGTCTCGATTATCCAACCTAAATGGGACCTGGAATACGTCGGATCACTGAAAATGTCAGATAATACAGAATAACTTTGAAATTGAACTGAAACAGGAAGGCTATACTCTAGTTCTAAAACAATGACATGTTTTACTGTACCCGTTCATTAAACTACTTCTGAAAATACACAGCCTTTTCTTGCAGAATGGGGCCAGATATTGGCAGGCCCTTTTCCCGATGTTGAGTGAACCAAAGGAATAGTGTTCATTTACTTATACTCACATTTTTTCATTGTTTTTCTAATTTTCAGTGCATACTTGTTGCTCTGGTAGAGCACCACTTTTCAATTTCTTCCCTCTTTTTTTTTTTTTTTTTTTTTTTTTCAGTCTCCCACTGTAACACAATAATCTGAAGCCACTTTTTGAAGAGTTTCCGCTTTGTCTAGTCTCTTTAATGCACTCGACTTGTCTTCCATAGAAACAATCACTTTCTTCCTTGTACTCGCCATACTCGCAGAGGATATGAAAATTATAACATCCGCACCCAACCAATAAATACTACAATGAACAATGACTGAAGACTCGCTGCACCTGTCCTTGTGAAAAAAATCCGCCCCTACCGCCAGCGGTCAGGCCAGAGCTTGTCCCACGGTCGCACCTCCACACCGGGTGTCCCTGAATTTAGTTCAAATTAAGTCTACCAGGTAGGTGAACAGGTATTTATTTTTGTTCTGGCTGAAGCAGTTGTCACAAAATACAATAGGATGTTCAACATTTAGGGATTTGTTATGGCTCAATGAAGTCCTTAAGGCAAGATATTACTTCGTCTGGATCTTTGCATGCAAAATGTTCAGCATATATGGATATTGCAGCCTTGTTTGAAAGCAAGTCATGAATACCAAAATTATGTAGCCACAACTGCCTTCTGTAATATTCATCAGTTACATTGGTAACAGGAAGAGGCAAGTTCTTCTGATAATCAATGCAAATTACCATGCGAGTGTCTGTGGATTACAGATGGGTGAAACTTTAGAGCAGTACAGAACTGTTCTGCCTGTGTCAAATCTAGTTGTTTATCCATACTTAATCTTTGAGCCTTGTCAGGATCTTTGGATTGCTTAGTACCTTCTTATATCCACATGAAATTTTGTCTGGACATTGCAAATGTCTTTCCTAGGAAGGCTAAAAGAATAGTTTCAATTTGAAAACTTCTTCTGTAAAGTTCATATGAGGTTTCATTCTCAGAATTCTCTTCCAGATATTTTTCATGTAACTTTGAAATTGACAGTTTTGGGTTTTAGATAATGCCTTGTTGTCATGTCTGATCTTGAATAATGACTCTCCCTACAACGCAAATTTCATAAAAAGGCATTGACTCGCTTCACTGGTGTTTTTTTTTTTCAGTCTGTTTCTGCTTCCCATGTTTCCCTCGAAGATCTTCTGCATCATCCTCAGTATTCAAAATCTTCCTTTCTAGCCCAGAACTTTTAATACTGTGAATTGATGTGAAAGCTTTGAGACACAGATTTTCCTTCAATCTTGACATATTTAACATGTTGGGTGCCATGTGCCACCACATGGCGTCATGCTGGTCTTCAAATTTGAGATGGCGTGACCCCATATGGCGGCATAGCAGAGTTTCAGGCGATGTGCCGTAGAAAATCAGCTGTGACATCTGTGCACGTAAAATTGGTACTGCGTGAAGAGCAAACTTCAGGATCTATTCCAGCTATGTATTTCTACTGTGTGCCACCATATGGCACCACAGTATTCTTCCAAAGTCACTGACTGGCCAGTGGTAATTGTCACAAGTGAAAGAGCACCAGGCTTTGTTTATTCCTCGTTTACTTACGAGTTATCACTCAGTTTGTATAGTTGTGCAAAAAAAAAAAAAATGGAAGATATTGGTAATAATCTTGGTAGAAATGGTAAGCGACTTGCAAAGAAGAGAATTAGTGAAGTAGATGTTTGTGAATTACTGATGGATTCTGGAGAGGAAGATGGAGGTGTTGATGGGAGTGAAAATAACTCTAGCGATGAAGAGTGCAGTGACAGTGACAGCATGACTGTTGTATTGAGTTATGTGGAAGACTGTGGCGATACTGATATTGATATTATAGGTGGGGATGGTGCTGGTGCAAATAGTGTAGACAATCGTGTAAACAATGATGCCTGGTGTCCTTGTGTGGGGGCACAGAAAGATATTGTATTTACAAGCCAGCAGCATCTAAATCTTTAAATTGATATTTCTACTGCCACACCATGAGTTTTACCGACTGTTCCTAACAGACGAGTTCTTGATTTGATGGTACTACAAACTAATCTCAATGCAAATCAAACACTAGCGTCTATGCATATTAAGCGGTCTAGTCGTTTGAAGGAGTGGGTAGACACTACAAAGGAGGAAATGAAAGTTTTTCTAGGTTTGAGGTTGTGGATGGGTCTTGTAAGAATGTCTTAAAAATTATCAAATAACTGGAGTTAGTTTTCTGTGTATGGAAATAGTGTAAGTGGTAAGGCAATGCCAAGAAATTGTTTTCAGTTACTACTTCGATTCTGGCATTTTGTTCCCAACGATGCTTTAGCTGGAAAGTTGCACAAGATTAAGTCACTGTTACATATAATGCACATGAACATCAAGAGTGTCAAAACTCCAGGTGAAAATCTCGTAGTTGATGAATCAGTGATTCCGTGGAGGGGTCGTTTATCATTTCGGCAATTTATGCCTGGTAAGGCATACAGGTACGGTGTTAAATTTAAGCTGTGCATCGATACAGGCTACACCTTCAAAACTAAAGTATACGCTGGTAAAGGTACCTTGAATGCTCAGAATACACTGAGTGTGGCTACTCAAGTTGTAATGCAACTTATGGACCTGTATCTGGACAGTGGTTGTTTTCTCTGCACCGACAAGTTTTACTCATCAATTGAGTTAGCTGAGGTGCTACTGGATCATAACACATTTTATTGGCACGCTTAGGAAAGATCAAAAAGGTATACCAAAGGATGTTGTAAATGCAAAGCTTAATAAGGGGGTACTCATTGCTATGGAGAATGGAAATGGATTGACAGTGATGAAGTGGAGAGATCAGAGACGCGTGCTGATTTGCTACAGGCAAAAAGAACATGAAACACAATGTGGTTAAACCGAATGGTAATAATGTACAATAAAATGAAAGGAGTAATATATACTGCAGACACACTTTCTTCGTATCACACTGCAATGAGGAAAACCATTCGATGGTACCACAGAGTTGCAGATGACATTTGTTTTTGTACTGCCGTTGTGAATGCACTGCTTCTGTACAATAAGACGTGGGCTACTGGACATCGAGAAATGTCTCTTCCAGAGTTTCAAAGGAACGTGGTCAGCACTCTGCTTTGTCTAACTAACGATCCTGTTAGACGTACTCTGAAGAGAGAAAGCCACTACTTTGGGTAACCTAACAAGATGGAGGACAGAAAAGTACCAGGTAAGTGTTATCAAGTTCAACATTAGTACACTTCTGAAGGATGTTAATACTAATTATAAAATTATTTTTTATTTCTTCCTTTCAATATTGCAGGAAAGCTCGAGGTTGGTGTCGAAGCTGCTATCAACAACTATGCAAGGTCATGGGCAGAACGGCTGCTGTTTCTGCCGCAAAAAGGGTGTCATCTATCTGCACAACGTGTCCTGACACACCTTTCGTTTGTCTGAAGTGCTTTGAATCATTTGACAACAGAGTTACTGAAGGTTAATTGCTGTTGTTGTTGTTGCAACGCAGGTGTCACTGCCTGTCAATCATATTTTCATTGTTTCATGATGCAGATACATAAGTGCTAAAGTCTTGTGCGTCGGACGGTCCCGAAGACACGGTAAATATATGTGTTAAAAGTGATAAAAGACTAGCTTACATACTTAGGAAGTGCCTGTTAACAACAGAAAAGAAAAGTGACGGAAGAAAAACAACCGAAAATCCCGTAAGTATGCGAAAATCGAGAAGATCGATACTCGTAAAACTGGCGAAATTCTAACCTCAAACATGTAAGTTGCACGCTGGAGCTACATGTTGGTGTGTTGAACAGCGAAACCACTAGATCGCAACGCTGCCAACGCAGGCTGCAGAGAAGACAAATTCCCATCTCTTGTTACAAGTGCGACAAGACTTTCTTGCGCAACACACATGGGGATCTCCCATCTCATGTAACAGATGCAGTTAGACAACCCAGAACGCATAGAGGGGGAACTTGCACCACATGCCACAAGTGCAAGACGTTCTACCATCGCACAGGGGTGAAGTATTAACTTCATGCGACAAATGCGACTAGACATTTAGCACCACACAGAAGAGATACTCCCATCTCATGCTACAAATGCGACAATGTGCAGAAGTCATGGCGGAAGAAATGGAAGTGCAAGCAAAAAGCGCTTTACAAAAACTAAGAAATATAGCTGAAACGGGAGGATATATGAAGGAGGACACCAAAGACAACATTCTGAACGCAGTGAGTACTATAACAGAATATATAAAATCAATAGAGGAAAAAGTGAAGCCAGGAAATAGCGTGGATATTTTCGAAGCAAATACAACAGTAAAGGTTAGAAAACATCACATTGACTTGGAAGAAGAAGGGGACGAAAGCAGCAGCGCGAGACAGGTGGCACCATCTATAGACGCAACAACAGAAACACGAGGGGAAGACAACCAGGCAAAGGCGCCAACAATTGGAGAGAGCAGCAATCCGGATGGTAAAGATATAGAGGGCATAGATCGTTCCCAGAAAAATTTCAGGGAAACAAATAACATGAGGACATCTCTCGGCCGCATAAATGAAAGTGCAGCTGAGAGTCAGAATAGCACACCATCTGCCGATGACGAGGAAAACCACCAAGGAAGAATACAACACGCAGCAAATCCTACATTTCCAATAACACAAGGCAAGAAACGTAATAACGCTATAGTCAAGCAGACGACAATAAATGTCGAGACAGTAAATGAGAAATTAGAAAGCATAATGGAATTCCTGGAAAACAAGCTAGATCAAATAATTGAGCAAAAAGTTAACCAAAGTCTAAAAAGCAAAATTACAACAGAAATAAACCACACGGTCAGGACAGCACAAAATGCATTCGAAGAAACAAGCACTAGTACACGCGAAGAGAAGAATCAAATTCGCCAGAGAGAGACAATAAGGGAAACGAGAAACAAATGGAATAACATATCGCCCTTAACCAATCAAAGACAGAATGATGACGGTCAACTAGAAGCGGCAGAAAAAATGGCATGGCTGCACGTAGGTCGGCTTAAACAGAGCACCACGACAACAAATATAAGAAAATTCTTGGAAAGGAATGGCATCATAGGACACATAGAATGTGAAGAACTTAATACACTGGGGGACAGAAAAGCTTTTAAGGTCGGTTTCCCATATATCTATCTGGAAGATGCACAGAGCGCGGATTTCTGGTCACAGGGAATAAAAGTCGGAAGATTTCGCTTTCGGAGATATGTTAGGAGACCAGAGGAAGAACGAGGGGTGGAACTTCAGTAAACATCTCACCCAATTGCCAAAGAAGAAGGGACCTTGGTCGAGCACGGAAATAAGTGTATTATTATGGAATATAGAGGGAATAAGAAACGCAATACCCCACATATCACAGAAGACAATAGACGACATAGATGTTATGATACTGACAGAGACATTCCTCACGGAACCAATGGACTTGCAAGGTTATCATGGTTTACACACACTAGCGACCCCGACGGAAGGAAGACCAGCAGGGGGAGTCACAATCTTCATAAAAGGGAAACTGGGAGATATCAAGCGAATCAAGGAGGAAAACATGGTCACAATAATCACATCAGAAATTACGATAATAGGAATTTATATTCAGCCAAATACACCTATAGACATCATAAGGGATAAAATATCTATAGCCATAGAACAAACGAAAGCAGAAAGGAACGTTATAATTGCCGGAGATTTTAACTGCAGGATAGACAAAGAAAATACCAAAACTCGCATCCTTCTTGAGACACTGGAAGAAGGCTTCAAAATAGCTAACAAAAAAGAAACACCAACCTACTTTGCACAGAACGGTCATAGCGCCATCGACCTACTATTTTTTAGAGGAGTACAACTACTTGTGTAAACAAGAAGGCCTATGGAACTCATCGGCAGCACCAATAAGGAAACACATACCTATAATGACACGCCTACGCATGGAAATCTAACAAAAGAGGAAGGAAGCAAAAAGACCAAGTATATATACTAGAAAAATCCAGCGGGAAACTAGAAGAAAGCGAGGAAAACATCGGGAAAGCTAGAAACCTAATAGAAGAAGAAAGACTAGAAACAGCCACCAAAGTAATAACGAAAGCTATAATAGTAAAGGAAAGAAGACACGCACAAGCTTGGTTTGACCAAGAGTGTTAAGAGGAAAGAAAAGCAACTCTAAAGGCCCTGAATGCAGCAAAATTATACAGACGCCCAGAAGACTTAACAGCATATGCAGAGAAAAGGAAAAAATATAAAGAACTAATAAAAAAGAAAAAAGAAGAATATACAGAGAAACAAGGAAGGAAACAAGCCGAGGAAGCAAAATCAGACCCATACATAGCGCTGAGAAAGAAGACATCAATTGCAACAGGAGAAATTCATATGGAGAACTGGGAACATCATTTCTCGAACTTGGCGAGATGGAAGAACTGTGGAAAGACCTAATGAACAAATGTATACAGACTGGGAAAATACCAGAGGGATGGAACGCAGCGACTCTAAAGGTATTGTTCAAAGGAAAAGGGAGCAGAACATCACTAGACTCATTTAGAGGAGTAGCACTAGAAAATGCATCCTTTACAGTTTTCACGAAGATACTAAATGAAAGATTACTGGAAGCCTTCCGTGGGTACATTCCAGAAAATCAATTCGGTTTTATGAAAGGCAGGAGCACGGTCCAGGCAGTGAAATACCTAATAAATTGGGTAGAAGAAGCCTTAAGACACAAAGGAGGGAAATATCACGCAGTCTTTGTTGATTTCAAGAAGGCATTCGACTCAATCGACAGGCGAAAGCTAATCGAGAAAATTAAATTGACAATCGGTGAGAGAGACCCACTAGTGAGAATAGTTGAAGCATGTGTACAGAGGAACATAATCCGAATAAACAACAACGTAGAAATTTCTGAAGACATAATACAGACGAACGGAGTTATGCAAGGGGATCCCATGAGTCCCACACTTTTCAACATTTATACAGCAGATGTGAACTGCGTAGTAGAGGAAGGATCAAAAGCAGAGCTGATCCTATACGCAGATGACATGCTGATCGGAGCGAAAGAAAAGGAGGATGTGCAAAGGGCAGTCCGCAGACTAGAGACCTGGGCGAAGGAAAACAGTCTACAGATAAATGAAGAAAAGACAGTACAAATGACCTTCAGAAAAGGTGGGAAATCAACGTCCAAAGACAACATAACATTACACCAAAAGCCATTACAAAAGGTACGAAATTACAAATATTTGGGAATAACACTACAGACAACGGCGGCGTCCTTTGGTATACATATTCAAGAAAGAACGGCAGCAGCAATCAGAGCCTCATACAGCATCCAAAACATTTCAAACCTATCAATCAGCACGGCAATGAGACTTTTCAAGACGACAGTAGCGCCAGTGATAACATATGGAATTGAGATCGTGTGGGAAAAGCTGAAGATTGGAGACCTGATGAGAATAGAAAGAATAAAAGCAATGTTCATGAAGAGGATTACCCGAGTCGGAAAGACAGCGCCATCCAGGATGGTATACGAAATGATGCGGGAGACGTATTTCATAGAAGACATACGATCACAATTCTACCTACAATCAACGGAAGCAAGCAGGGCACTAGTAAACATCAGGGAAAGGAAGAAAAGTGAAATCGACGTCGACTTCTACGCCTCACCAGCGATGACGGACGATAGATGGACTAGAGAGTGCAACACACAACGCCACGTGATAACACGACTCTCCATACATGGGTTTCACCACAAGATATGCGTAAACCAGAAGTTCCATGAACCAGACGAAGATTGTAAGTGCATTTTGTGTGGACAGAAGTGTAGTAGATATCACATCATAACATGCACGAAATAAACCAGGACAATTACGGACTATAGCAAAGACTGAAATGTGAAATTTATTTAATGCTCAAACTTGAGTGTACATTTCTCAATTAATTGTTTCGGTTTATCAGAAAACTGTTCACAACAATATGTAATATAGGTACTTGTTTTGCATTGTACTAGGTTTTCATAAATATTGTGTTAGTTTGAATTAGCAAATAAATCTCTTGTATTTGAAATTTGGGTTGCACATTCCTTGTCATAAAAATTCTGTGACACCGTATGGTGTCATGCTACATTTTATCTTTCGTAAAAATTGATGTGACACCATATGGCGTAACACATGACCTTGGTATGGTGAGATTACATAAAAGCCTACAACGCGTGCAATTGCTTTGGCACCAGTGGAATACTATTCAAATACATGCCTGGCACCAGTGGAATAGTGTGCTACAATCGGCTCGGCACTCAATGTATTAAAAATCCACCTGGATCATGGATCTTCATTTCTAGGTCGATGATGTCCAGGTTCAAGCACTGTAACACACCCTTTTAGATACGTTTTCCTCTCTACTATTCTTCAGTTTCAAAAAAGGTTCGAATATTGCTTTCTGGCAGGATAGGCTAACTTTCCATGCACATTTACACTGGCAAGATCGGATTGGATATCTTTAACATTTCTGGTGCTTTGCTCGCTTCATTTTATTTCTTTACTATTTCGCATTTCACGTTTCCTAGGCTGCATTGGTACTTCAATCTGAGCTGGAGCGTCAGTGTCTTCAAAAACAGTTTTAGAATCAGTCTTGCTTACTGTTTGGGAACGGTCAGCTTCCAAGCTGTTGTCGCTGGATCTAACAGAATTCATCACTTAACTTGTGTTGTGCTGATTCCCACATCTTTAGGTATTTCACTCTCAAGATCTTCCATTATACGAGGGTAATCCCAAAAATACGCTCTCCTATTTTTTTTATAAATACAGAACTCTGTTCGTGCGCCTGTTGGTCACAATATTGTGAAGAGTGTTTCCCGCGCTTGCATATAAACACGAGCACGCCGTGCTGTGGCACTGTCTTCGCTTGGCAGACATTGAGAATGGAGCTCCCGTTGGATGTTACCACCAAGTGCGCGCAGTTATTCGGTTTTTGAACGCAAAAGGTAGTGAACCGATTTAAATTCATCGCCAATTGACAGAAGTGTATGGTGAGTCGTGCATGGTTGTCAAAAATGTTTGTAAGTGGTGTAGTGTTTGCAGCCAGTCGGACTGAAATTCACGACGAACAAAGGGGCGGGAGACCATCAATTTCCGTCTCGACAGTCGTGAAGGTTGAGCAAATCATGCGTAAAGATCAACGAATCACCCTGGATGATCTCTGTACTTTGGTTCCTGAGGTTTCCTGAAGCGCCGCTCACAGAATTTTAATGGAAGAGTTGAAATACCGGAAGGTGGATCACATGCGGCAACGAGTTGATTCTTCCTGCGCATTTCTTCAACGCTTTGCAGCCGAACAGGACAACTTTTTGGACTCGATTGTCACGGGTGACGAAACCTGGGTGTTTCACTTTACACCTGAGACCAAGCAACAATCACGCCAGTGGCGGCATCCCTCTTCGCCAAAGCTGCGCATATTCAAGCAAACGCAGTCTGCCGGTAAAGTCATGACAACTGTGTTTTGGGATCGAAAAGGGGTAATTTTTGTCGACTTCATGCTCACTGCGACTACAATGAACGCTGACAGGTACTGTGAGACCCTTGTTAAAACTCAGGCGGGCAATTCAGAACCGGAGAAGAGGAATCTTGAGCAAGTGTGTAAACATTCTCCTTGACAATGTTCGCCTGGCAAACCGTTGCTCTCCTGCGACAGTTAAAGTGGAACATCATAACCCACCCACCCTATAGTCCCAACTTGGCGCCCATTGACTATCACTTGTTCCCTAAGTTGAAAGAACATTTGGCTGGAAAGTGATTCAGCACCGGCGACGAGGTGAAAGATGAGATTAATAACTTTCTGAACAGCATGGCAGTGAGCTGGTATGACATGGGCATACAAAAACTGTCACAGTGTCAAAAAAAATGCATTGACCAAAATGGTGATTATGTAGAAAATAGCTAAATGTTCAAGCTGTAAAATGATGTAAACCATTGTAGAAATAAACAGGTATATGTATTTATAAAGAAATAGGAGACCTTATTTTTGGGATTACCTTCAAATCAAAAGACAACCTTGCAAGATATGAGGTGGACAGTCGAATTAGCAAGGTAACTCGATTTTACCACCAAGTAAGAAAAGTACTTTTGGATAAAAAAAGTACCATTGAAAGCAAAGATGACATGAATCATATTATATACCCATCCTCATGTATAGCTTGGAAACTACCACATTAATGAGACAACTCAAAAGTCCAAGCTGCAGAAATGAAGTTCCTATGCACCATGGTACAGAAGACCAAAGGTAAATTAAGTTTGGGAAAGAGAAAGTCTTAGAGGAGGTGGGAATAGGAGACTACCTACTACAGAGTATTTAGAAAGCAAGACTTAAATGGTTTGGCCGTGTAATAAGGATGAGTGCTAGCAGGACTGCAAGAAGAGAATATGAAAGTAAAATAAAAGGAAAAAGACTAGCAAGCAGACCCAGATAAAAATGAACTGATCTGGCGAAGAAAGATGTCAATGAGAGAGGACAAGATTGGAAGAAGATTATGAGAGAAGAGTGGTTCATAGACAAAGATGGAGGGAGATTGTACACCACACCCTGGCAGCTGGAAATGGACATCAGATAATTACACAGGGCAAGTTACCCTCAAATCCCCAAATATATGTAAACAATATTCGGTTATGTGACTGTGTTCTAATAACCTGGCAAACTAGAGAAAAGTGATATATCAATGTTCAGGTAGGATTATCATACCTCATAGTTTTGAAATTGTTAACTTTCTGGTATAACAAATTCCAGAATTTAAGGAGAGTATTACACCAGGCTTGCCTTCATTCTCTCCAGTAGTTGAAGTGCGTCTCGAATAAGAGTTCATTTTGCCAGAGAGAGATAGGGAGGGAGGAAAAGGGTGATAACACACTTTCACCGAATCAATAGATAGCTGATCGAACATGTGAGAACTCTTGAGGTTAACGAGAGAAGTTTGTACATGAAAGCCGAAGTAGAGTCCCCTGTTCAGTTGAAATGCTGCTGGCAAGGAATACAGTTCAAATATCGTTGTTGAAAACAATGAAAAATGATGCAGAAACGATTGAAGGTGGTTGGTGGATACGTGGAGTCTTTAGCATTACAATCTTCATTTTCATTTCAGTATCGTGAAGTTTCTGATTAGTTGACTGGAAGAGACAGCCACCCTAACAGAAGCTGATATAAGAACACCACCTGCACGAAGATGCACAGAAAGTAGTAAATCTTGCAAGCCAGTGCTGAAGTAAATCAAGAGGTCTTCACTATTTCTTATTTTGTGCGTACTAAATCAATACCTAACCTCTCTCATAAACAAATATTTTATAAACATGTCTTTTGTCCCAGGTTGATATTCTGGATGATACATTAAGATAAAATTAATATGAAGACATGCTCGCTAAAACGGTCTAACCCTCAAAATTAAAAAAAGTGAGTTAGGTGATGCTATCTATTGAGCAACATGAATAGTAACTATTCCTACATACGCTAATATCAGGAGGGATCATTTAGAGGAATACAGTAGGTGAAAATTTGAGTGTTTAACCTGAGGGCCTTTGTCAGAATGCAAAAATGGGCTAACCCCTATAGAGCAGAAATTAAATAAGTGTACGCAACTTTGCAGGCTTAGCACTAACATTGTGGTGTAGTGTGGTGGTGAACCAATGATTGAAACAACGAATTTGCCGAGAGCGGCTAACATTATGAACATTACAAAAGAATTTTAATGTAACATCATTAAAAAAATCATTACTGCGAATACAATGTCCCTGATTATATATGAATATGTACCTACTCCAGAATGTTCATTGTATCAATGTTGGTGACCCTGGCTACTGCTTGTAAACAATAAACATGGAGGACACAGAGAGTGAATTTGCTGAGCGAGCTGAAGAAATGTGCGGAAATTATCGTAAAAGGAAAAGTAATCCTTCAAAATGGTGTCAGGAAATTCAGAAAAAGAAAAGGAATAGTGGTGAGGAATATGTTAATTACAAAGGTGTTGTAATAGAGAAGAAGTGTATTGGTGCAAACTGCTGCTTTCGCGTAAGTGTTTTGAAAAGGTGACAGAAGATTATCTTGAAAGACTTTTTCTCAATTTCTGGAATTTGGGTGACCATGACTTACAAAATGCGTACATTTCTGGCTGTGTACAGATTTGCCCAGTGAAACGAAGATATGTGAATGATTCTCGTAGCAGTAGAAGACAATGTTCATGTATTTCCAAGGTTATGGTAGATGCAACAGAGGTTGTAATCTGTAAAAAGGCCCTATTGTCTATATTTCAATTGAGTAATGGACGACTTTCTCGAATAATTCAAGAGAAGAAAACTTCAGGCACCTTCAAGGTAAGCAATCACTGTGATTCTAATAACTTTTCATGTGCAGTTCTCTACTTAAGTTAGGTTGTGCTTCAAGACAACAAAACATGGTTGTAAGAGAACATGGTTTATTCTGTTTTAGTTGGATCAGAGGGGTCAGCATGGAAACCGTCACAACAAAACAGAAGATGCAGATATAAACTACATAAGGGAGCACATTGACAGTTTCCCCACGCGGTCGAGTCATTCTTGGAAAAAGAATCCTAACATGAAGTACTTAAGTGGAGAACTCAATATTAGTGTTTTGTATAACCTTTATATGGACAAGTGCACCCAGGAAAATAGGACACCAGTTAGCCTTGCCATTTACAGAAAGATTTTCTATAAATATTATAATTTGTCATTCCAAGCACCTCGTAGTGATAAATGTAAAATATGCGACAGTTTAAACATTCAAATTTCAACAGAGAATGATCCTCTGAAAAAAAAATAATCTGGAATGTAAGTTAGAGCTGCATAAACGAAAATCAGAGTTGGCCTATGAGCAGTTAAAAGCAGGCACACAACTAGCTAAGGAAGACAGCACTGTTCATGTGATTGCTTTTGACATGCAGCAATGTCTCCCCACTCCCCACTTGAGTGTAGGGAAAATATTTTATAAACGTCAGCTTTGGACTTTGTATTTTGGTATTCACAATGTTGCAAATAACGCTGCAACAATGTTAATGTGGTCTGAGGATGTAGCGGGAAGAGGGGACAATGATATAATCTCATGCCTTCGGCATTATGTTACGGCTTCCGTTCCTGATAATGTTAACCACCTGATAGTATATTCTGATTCTTGTTTTGGTCAAAACAAGAACTTTTCTTTAGTTAGCTTTTGGATGTTTTTAGTCCAGACTGGAAGATTTAATATAATAGAACATAAATATTTAGTGCCAGGTCACACGTATTTGCCATGTGACAGAGACTTTGGCCTTATAGAGAAGAAAAAGAGGCAAGGGTCATCAATTTACATTCCAGATCAGTGGATGGAACTTGTTAGGAAGACTAGGGTTAAGAAGCCGTTTGCAGTGGTAAAGATGACACGTGACATGTTTATCACTGCTTCGCCTTTACTGGATAAGGTAACGAAAAGAACAGTCTCTGATTCGAAGCAAAAGGTATTATTAAGCAAGATTACATGTTGTAAAATCAGTAAAGATGATCCATTTAGGTTACTTTTCAAGTACTCATACTCTTCTATTGAAAAGTATGATTCTGTAGATCTCAGAAAAAAAGTACCTGGTAGACCATCATTCGGTATTGAACAACAACTACTATGCAAGTACGACAGACCTAGGCCTGTACTTCCAGCCAAAATCAAGGATATTTTAGACTTGTTGGATTACATACCCCCTCTGTATCATGCATACTACAGAAATCTTGCTTCCAATGCATGTAGTCCCGTTCAAGAAGACGATGATCCACTTTTTGATATTCCTGATTATGATTAGGTTAAGGTACAGGATTAAGTACCTGTAGGCCAACCTCATTATTGCATTTGTTGATAAATTATGTATTATTTGTTTGTAACAACACTTTCCTTATCTATATTATATAATTTATTGCCAGAATTATTTGTATTTCCCTTCCATTTATCACAAAGTCAGGTAGGTATGTTACAAAACTAACACATGTACGTTGAGTATACAACTTCCCTTAAGTTCATTTAGCTACTGCATTGCTAGTCTGCAATAAAACAACTTAAAATTGCTATGAAAAGATTTTCCTGAATGTATACTTTGATTTGATGTGCAATACACCAGGTAAAATTAATGCAGTATATATATTTTTGTTCCGTTTGCAAAACTTAAATTTTCTCCTTTCAAGCAAAGTGAGGGTTAGACCATTTTTGCGAGCATGTCTTCATATATTTTTTTAGATGACTGCATAATTTGAGGTCAAGGATTAAATCATATGACCTTGAAGGCTGAAAATATGCAAATCTGTGCAGTCTCATCACTTTTTGATTGATACTGCTCTCAACTCTTAAGTTTACAATTAACATGAGTTATACCAATAAAGAGAATAACTTTGTATACGAATCTTAATTTTGTCAATTCTTTAAATCCTAGTATTCATTCAGTTATTATACTGAAGGAGCTATAATTTTGTGTAAGAGCTTTGTCTTTTTCTTTCCTTTATTTTTCACTGTACATCTACCAAATTTCATTGAGATCAGAGTTTGTAAGGTTATGGACTGAGTGATTTGGCATAGAATGAATCTTTAATTGCATGTGACTTGTATTTCCATTGTATTAAACTTCAAAAAAGTTTTCTAATTACTTACTTCACAGGATTACTTCACTGTATCCATGTTCCACTCCTTTTCAGCTCTGGAAAGCTCGAGTCCTTGGTTATGAGGGAGCAGCTAAACTTTTTCGCCAGAT
Organism: Anabrus simplex; assembly: GCF_040414725.1. Lineage (NCBI taxonomy): Eukaryota > Metazoa > Arthropoda > Insecta > Orthoptera > Tettigoniidae > Anabrus > Anabrus simplex. The sequence continues at coordinate 385,459,885 of NC_090267.1, read as the reverse complement.
TGACGATGAGAAATCTCCTGAGTTTGGAAAGTTTTTGGGCCTGGTAAAGAAATTTGTTGTAGACAGCAATGCTGCTGCCCAAGAAAAGGGGCTTGAGGCCGTTCTGGCCTTCGTTGAAAATTATGCACATGCAGGAAAGTAAGTATCAACATTTTTATTTTTAGGTCAGCTTCTCCCCTCGGTCATTTTGTTCTTGTTATTGTTACCAGATTTTTACTGTTCTTTCTAAATGTCAAGTGGGCAACTGGACAGGTAGAGATCAATGCACTGCAAGAGTTATCACGTTCGAATTTGATGTTCAGCTTTCAAGGGAATGGATTTCGGTGTAAAATTCTAAACTGATTCTAGAATGACGTAGTGGAAACCGCACGGGCTACTTTGTTCTGAACGCTGAAAACCTGCCAGGTGACAGCATTACCGAGGTGGTGGAGAGAAGTAAAGCTGACCTCGAATCCTGGCAGCAGTCAATGGCTCGTGGTGATCAAGCAGCGAACTGCTGTGCCGCGTTGCATTCCCCACCTTAAAATTTCCCTTCACTCTTCTACCCTCTCAACTAGAATATAACATGCAACATAATTTGATGTTTAGTGCTTGGCCTTACTGTAAATAAGTAAACAGACCTTTCTTTGTTTTCCTCTTTTACTCTTTGTAATCCTTGCAATAGTGGATGTTTACAAAAAAAATGGTCGATGCAAAGAGACTGCTTGCACCACGTGCACCTTGCAACACTTTTGCTAGTATTTTGGATAGCACCATCCTTGAAACAAAACTGAACAGGCTTCACGAAGCAAGCAGGTTGTGTTTCAACATAACCAGATTTGTACCAACTATACATCCACGTTACGAAACCTCAGAGAAGGTAGTTGGTTGTGGATCAATTATTGAATTTTAAAAACGTTGTGCAAATGAATGTCATTATCAAAATAGCATAACATAATCAGGTCACCAAAAACTAACATTGTTTCATTATCCAGAAACCAAGCACATCTAATGGCTGAATCATTTCACTATTTCTGTAGAGTGTTAACAATAATAGTTTTGTTGCCGGGTTGAATGTATGTTGTATGTTCAATCGTCAGCTGTGAGGCTGGTTGGATCCTTAACAGGTCTACCATCAGCTGTCATACATGGCCCAGGCATCTCTGAAGAGGTGTACTAGGGAAATGAGGAGTGAGGTAGTTTCCCATTGCTTTCCTCAGCAAACCAGAAGGTGCTATTACATATCAGTCTGCCAAGTCCACTGAAGCTTTAGAATAAGGTATTTAGAACCTTATAACGCCTTAAAACACAGAAAACATTCCGCCATGAGTATCCATATGAGGGGAAACGGGGCATACTTTCAGTGCTATAGATTAGAATATGCAAATACTAAAATACGCAAACAAAAGTAGTCTAATGACCGGGTATGAAAACGCTTACATTTCCTTGGACCATCATTTAAATAAAAATAGAAATATAAAGTATATCTCGGATATTAATAGTCCCATAGTTGAGCAAATACAAAATCTAATCGCTAATTTTGATACCAATGCCAACAACTTCATGAAAATCTTCCACTATAAACATGCTTTTAATCCACCGGTAGCAATAGGAGCTACTCCTGTAGCGCCCTGCGCTCCTTTCCCCTTCCGCCATCTTCCCCACCTCTATAATCACATTTGTACAACACACGGAGCAACAAGTTAGTGACCATCAGACCTCCGTAAACAACTAAGGGACCATTCACTCCTCAACCAACACAAGGGTAAGCGCCTTTTTTAGTATTTCCCCACAGCAGGACATATTTTAAATCCCAGCAACTGGCACTTAACATACTCTTTTCTTTTTCAGGGCTCACCTGTTTAATGTTTTTCACCAATGAGATCTTTTAGTCCCCTGTTCGAAGATCATTGACAGTATATACTGAATAACATTATGATGAAATATAACACGACGGAATCTCTTAAAACCGTTTCATGCTAACCTGGCGACGTTTTATCCATCTATACAATTCGTTTTTCAACCAACACATGTTGATCTTAAGATATCTGTAACAAGATGGCAGTCCACAATAGTTTCATTTTATTGTGTAAAAGTATTCCCAACTGTAAACAGTTTAATGCCATCGTATGAGGATTATGCTCATCGTTCCATACGAATAATCATGCACAGCAACGTACCATTAACATTTCGTATCATTCTCCTACACTTCAAGTTATTTTAATGGTCACTAAATGTTTTAATAGACATATTATATTCTTACTGATCATTTTTAAATTGTTGCAATTAGTTTTATCATTGTATTATTAGATGTTTTTACATTATATGTACGAGGGCTATTTTTTTTTTTTTTTTTTTTTTTTTTTTTTTTTTTTTTCCAAGGTCCGATTGATCACGAAATGAAACAGCAGTACAAATTTGACACTTTTCTGTTAGTAACACTTACTGATACATCACAGCTATTTTTCAACATAGTCGCCTCGCAGACTGAGACATTTGTCGTAGCGTGGTACCAACTTGTCAATGCCCTCTTGATAGAACGTCGCCGCCTGCGCCTGTAACCATCTTTGTACGCCGGTCTGCAGCGCCTCGTTGGTGTCAAAACGCTGTCCTCCTAGCCAGCGTTTCATGTGAGCAAAGAGGTGAAAATCTGATGGAGCCAGGTCCGGACTGTATGCTGGGTGGTCGAAAACGTCCCACTGGAAACGCTGCAGGAGGTTCGTGGTGGCAGCTGCAGTGTGGGGCCGAGCATTGTCATGGAGGTGGACAGTGCCTGATGACAACAGCCCTCTCCGCTTATTCTGAATTGCCCGTCGTAGACGTTGAATAGTCGCACAGTATGCGGCTGCAGTGATGTTGGAACCACGTTCCATGAATTCCACCAACAGAACTCCTTTCCGGTCCCAGAACACAGTAGCCATACACTTTCTGTTGGAGAATGTTCGCTTGAATTTCTTTGGCTTACTCGGGGAGTGCGAATGCATCTACTGTTTGGATTGCTCTTTTGTTTCTTCCGTTTCAAAATGAACCCATGTCTCGTCCCCTGTAACAATTTTGTTCAAAAAATCCGGTCCTTCATCATGGTAGCGCTGTAGAAACGCTAAAGCGGCGCCCATTCGCTGTGTTTTGTGACGGTCAGACAGCGTCTTCGGAACCCATCTCGCACAAAGTTTGCGGTACTGAAGTGTCTCGCTCACAATTGTGTAGAGAGCTGACCTGGAAATTTCAGGAAACGAAGCACTCAACACAGAAATTGTGAACCGACGATTTTCTCGAATTGCCTGATCCACACGCTGAACAAGATCATCGGTTGACACACGCTTCCTTCCCTGGTCGCCTGCATCATGGACGTCTATACGCCCTGCTGTAAAGTTCCTGCACCATTGTCGCACTTTGCTGTCGCTCATGCACGTTTCACCATACACACGACTTATTCGGCGATGAATTTCGGCTGCATTGCACCCCTCAGCCTGAAGAAATCGAATTACACCGTGCACTTCACACTTGGCGGGCGAAGCGATCGTTGTAGCCATGTTTACGAGCATGCTGCACGTTCACTACTGAAGGGACTGAGGTGAGGCGCATAACGGTCATTTCAGAGACGTTGCACAACACATCTGCGCAGTGGTTCATCATATATTCGCGGGCGTTTGACTGTCGCGACCGATCGGACCTTGAAAAAAAAAAATAGCCCTCGTACTAGGATCAAGGTGCTGATGTACCTTGAATTAGGTTATTCTGGCTGATGATGCTCATAAAGTATGAGCAAAACATGTCCTAATTTTAATATCTGTTAATGGTTTTATCCTAAATATAAAGGATTACTGTGTATTGGAAAGGTGGTTTTTATTATTGTAACAACTTCTTATTCTGAATTCCAATACGGCTTTATAATGAGATTTACAACTTGCAAAACTGATCCGGATTATCGAAAATCCAGATAATCCAGAAAAACTAAAAACCAAATAACTTACAGTAGATGTTATATAATCTCTTAACATAAGTTGTACAACAGTAGATGTTATATAATCTATTAACATAAGTTGTACAGTAAAACCCTTTTTTTCAATTGTACAGTAAATATAAGAACACTTTTCTTACATTTACGACTCTGTTTTATGCACTAAAATAATGTGCGAGATTTTCTGTTTTACCTTTGTATAGAGTTTATGCGCAGCACGAACACGAAAACGTTTCACTAACAGCATTTCTGCCGGTGTGGTTTGTCTAGGATTGTAAATAGGCAATTAATTTGTCCAGCTGCATTGTTGCCTCTCCATGAGTCATTGTTTCTTCTGATGGAGCACCGGTTTCATTTTCAAATTCAACATCAGTGAATTAGTAATGCGTTGCATTCAGGAGAGCGTGGGTTCGGATACCACCTCGGCCGTCCTGGGAATGGTATTCCACGGTTTCCCATGCTCAAGTCCAGGCGAATGCCGGGATGGTACCTTTGATAGACCGTAGCCGAATTACTTCCAATTCCTGTCCTTAACTATCCTTGGCGGAAAAGACATTCAATAAGAGTCGACCCCGTAAAAGAAATACTGTACAATTAAAAATACATTTCTATTTTCGTTCTGGATAAACCGGAGATCCGGATTAATGAGGGCTGGATAAACGAGGTTCTTGTGTAGTAGAGACAACACAGAGAACTTTAATTCGAGGGGTAAGTGTTAATTACTACAGGGTCAGTTACGGCTTTACCTACTCTAATTCTCTGAGATCTATTTTCTAGAAATATAGCAACCCATTCTGTTGCTCTTTTGTCCAGTCCAATTGCACCCATTTTTGCCAGTAGTTTCCCATGATTCACCCTATCAAATGCCTTAGACAGGTCAGTTGTGATACAGTCGATTTGACCTGAATCCAAGATATCTGCTATATCTTGCTGGAATTCTACAAGTTGAGCTTCATTGGGATAACCTTCCCTAAACCCGAACTGCCTTCTGTTGAACCAGTTCTTAATTTTGCAAACATGTCTAATATAATCAGAAAGAATGCTTTCCCAAAGCTTACATGCAATGCGTGTCAAACTGACTGGCCTGTAAATTTCAGTTAATGTCTATCACCCTTTCCTTTATACCCCCTTAGTGTGGGGGACGCAGATGTAGAATACACCCCTGGTTTGCTCTACCTGTCATAGGAGGCGACTAAAAGGGGCAGTTTTGTTGCGGACATGGATTGCGGCTTGGTATCGTGATGGAACTCCTGTGGATCGGAGGGGTAGAATACATTCACAGGTTATCCCTGCCTTTCATAGAAGACGACTAAAAGGGTCATGTGGCCATCACTCCCCTCTTTATTTTTTATTTTTTTTGAGGGTTAGTTGTAGACTGATTCAGAATTCTTGATGTGCGTGCTGCTCGGAGATGGGCCTTTTATGTGTGCGATTGTGCCCGAAAGCCCGCTCGTGACCGCCCAGGAATCCTGCTGGTGGGACGCCATGTACCCGTGTAGTAGTATCCGTCTGACAGCACAGGTCCTCACACAGCCGAATGCCAGAAGGACATATTATTATTGTTTAAATTTTTTTCTCTATTACTCTGTACATGCTTTGGGCTAGATGCTATTGCGGGCGATTGGAGGAAGGGAGTCTTAGTGCTCATTGCCTCAGTCATTCCGTATTAGGTGTCGTCCAGCATCGGACCCCAGGCAATACCTGCTACGACCAGGTGGGTATCGCCTTGGCTGCTTGGTTCGGCTACAGGGGCCCGTGATCCAAAGGGGTGGCATTCAGGGAGGATGATTTTGAGCATGGATTTAAAACTTCTTCAGACTGCCCAAGGTGGTCCCCACCGAAGTCTTTAACTTTTGATTCCTTGCAGAGTTCGACCGCCTGGGAACAAGCGCAACGTGAAGGAATGGGATCCAGCTTCCCTAGTTTTCTGGTTGTTACCAGAACTGATGGGAGTGACTTCAAGCTGGTGAAGTCGTATTTTTTTAGTAGGCACATAGGTGTTTACGGCAAACTGGAAGATCTGAAAAAAATTTGCAACGGTAGTTTGTTGCTAAAGACGTGTACTGCCATGCAAGCTGATCGGTTGCTCAAGTGCAACCACTTTGGCAATATACCTGTCAAAATGGAGGAGCGCAAGATCTTAAATCTGTACAGTTATGTTCTGCTGTTCGGAAACACGGAGTGTCAATTGTTCCAAAACATTCTCAAGCGAGACTGAGATAGTGAGTTGCTATCCCGTCAGATGCGCACTTCACACTGCCCTTCCCCTGTACTGTACAGTCATTTAAAGACATATAAAAGTGATGCCTTTTTTTTTTTTTACATAAGACAAAACAGCCCTCCAACCAAAGGTACTCCTTCCACCCTGTCAGCATCCACGTGTACAGCCTGACAAAAATCCTAATTATGTAGGAAGTTAGTCGTACTGTTCGTGTAAGCTATTTGAGAGGATGGTAAATCGCGGACTTGCGTGGTGTTTGGAGAAATGAGGACTTTTGTTCAATTACCAGTGTGGTTTTCGAGCCGCTCGCTCGACCACTGACCACTTGGTACACCTGGAGATTTCTATCCAGGATGCATTTCTCTGCAAACAGCATTTGATGGCTGTTTTCTTTGATTTAGAAGAGGCCTATCACACCACATGGCAATATGGTATCCTTTCAGTCCTGCATCAATGGAGATTCTGAGGTAACCTGCCAGTATTTGTTGTGAATTTTTTGATCTGAGTAGGGAGGGCATATTCACAATACCACGTTCAAGAAAATGGAGTCCCACAGGGATCGGTTCTTAGTGTCACTCTGTTCGCGATTGCCATAAATGGTATTGTCGCTGCTGCTGGTTCAGCAGTAATACCGTCGCTTTATGTGGATGATTTGGGTCTGGTTCCTGACCCGGGCGAATTACTGGAAATGGGCTGTGGATTTTCATTTTATAGCTCGCATAATATGGCAGTCGCAGGGTGACAATTACAGCAAGCTATTAGGAGAGTGGAACAGTGGACTTTAGAATATGGCCTTTGGTTTTCAACTGCAAAGTCCTCTGTTGTGCACTTTTGCTGGAAGCGCACTCTTCACTCGCATCCTGAGCTTTATTTAGGAAATGTCACTCTTCTCGTTGTTGACACTTACCGATTTCTTGAGCTCCTTTTCGAAAGCAGGTTATCGTGTAAGCCACATGTGCGGCAGTTAAAAGTGCAATGTAGTAAGAAGTTGAATATTTTGAAATTTTTGAAGCTTTTCGTGCAAGTCCCATTGTTAGCCTGCTCGCTGAATTTGGTGTGCTGCATTTACACCCGGGGCGCCAGCAAATGCTTCTGTCCTATGCTGCAAATATGCAATAGATGCCATTTCATCCAAGCTATCCTTGCGTATTCCACAATGGAAACCGTTGGCTGTACGTTGCTTATCCTTGAGCAACGCGGCTGGTTGGAATACGCTTGGATAGCAGTCACACATTGTTTGATGTACTTTCGGTTCCCTGCCTTGTCAGATAAACAAGTGGGGTACCTCCGTGGATAATGCGACGACCTGAAATAATCCAGATCTGCATACTGGCCCGAAGGAAAACACGGACCCTTCGATTTATTGTAGACTCTTTCTGTCCGTTATTGGCCGGGATCCAGGTTCAGTCGTTGTTTACACGAATATTTCGAGGGCAGAAACGAAAGTGGGCTGTGCGTTCGTTGTCAACAATGATAGCTTTGTTTTTGTCTCCCGGAAGCCTGTAGTGTGTACACAGAAGAGTTCTATGCTATCTGTGAAACACTGCGGTACGTACTGTCCGATGAGCTCAGACACGTTCTCTGTGTACTGACTCCTTGAGTTCGCTACAGTCTATTGATACTGGTTTTCCTCGGCACCGTCTGGTGCAGCGGATCTAGGGCCTGCTCTCTGGATGTTTGGATGCCGGCACCAGGATCATGTTTATGTGGCTCCCCAGCCACTCGGTCTAGAGGGAAGCAAGTTAGCAGATAAGAATGTCAAGGAGGCAGTTACATTGCCCCCGTTTCTTTACAAGGTTCCAGCATGTGATATTCGCTTCCAGGTGAGATATTTGATTATGTCCCGAATAAGCTGAGAGCGATAAAAGGGCTTCTCGGAGGGAAGCAGTGGTATTTTGTCATCCTTGAATCGGCCACGGTACGCATCCCTATTTACTGAAAGGAGAACCCCTCCGGTGTGTACTTGTGGCAATCACCTTACCATGGTACACATCCATACGGAGTGCGTGGACCTGTTCGATCTGTGCCGTAGTCTCAAACTCCTGAGTACCATCTCCCTCATCCTGAGAGATGACGAGAAGTCAGCAGACCTCGTCATCCGTTTTATGAGGGAACGTGGATTGTTTTGTCATAAATAAATGTATTGTTTCGTATTAGTCTTTGTATTATTGTTCTGTACGTTTTATTAATTGGACTCTGTTTTAGTTTGTGTTTGTCTATTTTAATTTTTTTTTAAATAGTCATTTGCATGATATATTATTGAATTTTAGGGTAACGCCTTATTCCATCATTACCTATCATCTTTCTTTTTACCAAAAATAAAGCATTGGGAATTAGATCCACTGATTATTTGAAATTCACCATTTATCTTTATTTGTTTTAAAATCTAGTAATTGGATACAATTGTAAAATTTTAATTGTCATACATCGTCCATCTCGTATCATTAGGGGCCGATGACCTTAAATGTTGGGCCCTTTTAAATAACGAGCATCATCATCAAACTTTCCTTTATACACAGGGGCTAGTATAGCAACTCTCCACTCTTTTGGTGTAGTTCCTTCATGCAGATAGTAATCAAATAAGTACTTCAGATATGGTACTATATCCCAACCCATTTTCTTCAGTATATCCCCAGAAAACTTATCAATTTCAGCCGCTTTTCTGGTTTTCAAATTTTCTATCTTATTGTAAATGTCATTATCATAGGTAAATTTTAATACTTTTTTAACATTAGTCACCTCTCTCTGGACCCTATCCCTGTAGCCAACAATCTTTACATACTGCTGACGGAATACTTCTGCCTTTTGAAGATCCTCACATACACACTCTCCTTGTTCATTAATGTTATAACCTGTTTCTGCCTTAAAATACCTATACATATCCTTCCATTTTTCACTAAAATTTGTATGACTGGACTGCCAATTATGCTTGCCATCACGGTTCCAAGTGTGTTGTTTAAGGTTGCACCATCCTGAGGGGTGGTTTCTGTCATGCACCATATTGGGCAACCATTTCTAATATGTGCGTCCCATTGGGTGACCTAACAATTGCTCCGGCTATTTTCCCCTCAATCACCCATCACTCTTACAGACCATTAAACGGATGAATGCATAATAAAATTGATGCTAAGTGTCGTTGGCTAAGTTCGGTTTAAATCCTCATCGTATAAACAGTTATCGCATCATAGAATTTTAGCGATGTTGTAACCTTCAATTTTCCTATCAGAATATTTGATATGGTAATCCTTACATTGCCACGCGACACCTCTCAGGGATAATTAAATTGCATCTACGAACCATAATATTTTACGTGAGATCAACTGAGACACCTCATTTCCTCTTCAATAAATTATTATCGATACCATTCATCATCCTGAATCAATATTAGGTTTTTCAAGTCCAATCATCCGAATATAAGTGAAGAAAATAAATAAAATATTTTTTTTTTTAAATGGAATAATTCAAAATTACTTAAATCCTAATAATATTAGCCTATCTCCTAAAATAATAACATCTAAATTGGGTAATCTATTATTTATTTCTTGATTCCGGACTCATAAAAGAAAATCTACTAATAATTATCATCATCAATTTTCTTCTTCTCTAACAAAGAAAATAAAATTTAAGTTAACTTCAATCTGATTCAACTATTCTTCTCCATTAGTTAAGCGCATCACAAAAATAAGGATAAGTTTTCTTGATTATAAAGTTGAAAGTACATTTTCTTTCTATTGAAAAAAAAATGTATCATTTTTAGGTTGAAAATAAATCTAAGTCCCTAATCCTAATTAAACTTCATAATAAAATTGTATAGTTTGAGTCCATCAGTTCTTGTTTCTTTCTTTTATATAAAAAAAATGCTTATTTTCATCATTATCACATCAACATTCTGTCACTGTAATTCACTTATTTTGATGTTATAACGTTAGCAATCACAAGTAAGTTCCAAATATATCGGCCCAAAAATGGCTATTTCAAATATATATTGTTCTTTAAATGAGAAATATTGGTCACCTCGACCACGTCATTTGGTTAAAATATTCAAATAACACCTTAAAACTAAATGCAGGTATCGTACAAAGACTAATTATAATCGTAGTTCAAATAGAAATTGTACCTAACATGTTTTATGGTTTAGCAATATTTAATCAGGTATCTATAATTCCGTAGGAATGCATTTGGTAACCTTTTTTATTTAATTGTGGTAGAGATTTTAAATTATGGGGTTGTTCTATGAATTAAATTCATTCTTGACAACATGCTTCCAATAATATTCAGTACAACGTTGATATATATTATCTATGAAGACAACAAGTTTCCCTTCTTTTATTTATTCCCTACTTGGATATTTCCTTTGAAGACAGTTTATGGTAACCCATGTATGAAATCCGAGATGTATTTCATTGTACTCGTGTAGCACTAACCCAATATATCTCGCAAACCATATTTATATTTTGCCGCGTATGGCAAACATCATCATCGGCCCATAATACGCCGTATTTACCGCCACAATTATCCATAAACATATCACAGCGAATAATTATTCATAATTCCTCATTAACATGCCACTCAAATCATAACTTCTCTAGGTAAACATTTATCATCACCAACATGACGGCAAATCAACTTAACACCACATTACTGTACTATAACGGTACTCTTTTGGGTTAGAATTCATATATTATTCGCATAAACACATTAGCCTAAAAATGAAATGCATATATAAATCAAATAAGTTAATATGTACTCACATTTCATTGCGTCGTATCAGCAAACACATATAGGTTATTCAGAAATCAACTATCTTCTTCAAGAATATAAAATTAGGGTTACGTCACTTGAAATACGATGTTTTTGTCCCATAATGGTTAAAAATTACATTCTGAATCTCTCCTTGCTCAGTTATAAGCATTCCTATCTTATGGCATTGATTGTAACTCCTGAAGAAATACCTATTCCCACATTAATAATAATAATAATAAGTCAACAAGGACAATCTCATTGCGAAGATGGTAACGACTGTGATTTTATCACGAAGAACTACGTAAAAACAACATACCAATGTTCACTATAATTACAACTACTATATTTACTGCATATTAATTTCAAGAAAATAAAATAACTCTTTGGAACTTATCTTGCGATCACTGACGTTAGACGACTGGCTCCGGCTTCGATGTTGTCATCTTAAGATTGCGTAGAACGACTCCATCCTTCGTTATGTCACCATCAGGTTGTAGTTTTGGGACTCGGGATAGTAGAAACAGCTGGGCGGTTTCCGTCAGACAGCCGGCTCCATCTCCGATTTAGCCTCTCATGTTGTTGCAGTCAGTCATAAAAGAAAGAAACATTTCCAAATCGGGAGTTAATTTCACATCCATACTCTCAGGAATGTATATCAAGTTTGTATCTAAGATCAGGTTTTTAGGACAGTAATTCAAGGTTAATTCTTTGTAGCAATTTAACAGTTAGAATATATCAAGTTAGCTCTCTAAAAATTTCTTTTGTTCGGCTAATCAACCTATACTGCATTATATTCAACTTGATTCCTCGTACGGTCTTGAGCCTATACTCCGACTACTGTTCGGGTATTTTCTAACTCGCTCTTCACGATATTCCTTCGTATATATATTTGATTTCCAAATATTATTTCGCTTCTAAGGTTCTCCAGCTGGAAATTACTGCAATATCTCCCTTCTTATTTACTCAAAGATTGGCTTTACTTCTCGAGGATAAATTACGTCGTTTTTCGTAACGGATTTTTTTTTTTTTTTCATTGTTCAGCTACTTCTTCTTGTTTTAACAATCTTGAACACCTTCTATTATTTTATCACGTCCGCATGGATCCTTTATAACTTTCCGTCTCAGTCCGTGATCTAGGCATCTTTAATTCATCAAATAAATATCTTTGCCGTCACGTGCATGGCCTTCTTCAATATATATGTTCGTAAAATGTATACACTTCGAAATCACGGCCTATTTTACTTAATATATGCATTCTTTTCTGACGTATGGCCCAATTATGTAATCTTCGCGATCATTACCGTGCATGGCAAACTTATAATTTCATACGACGACCTTTATTCCGATATCAGGACGATGAAAACGGTACAAGGTTTTATGTGTACTTAACCCTTTCGCTTTCAAGTTCTCAGCTGATGGATGTGTGAAAACTGTCAGCCATATTTACCACACTATGCACACACTTCTTTTAAAATTACTTGGAAGGCACATGAATGAAGATATCAACATGAAAGTTTGTAAAGTTACATACAGTATACAACACGTATAACAGCAAGTAAGTCATGTCTCTAAACCAAAAGGGTTCAATGTTAAAAGAAGAATAAATGTGGAAATGAAGTTACAAGTTCCAGATTTTAAAAGTTTGGAAGTAATTCTGGGAAATGTTGCTTGCTGCCCATGTTGTTGCTTCGTGTCAGTAGTAAGGCTATATTATAGTTTACTAGTATGGTAAATTTTAAGATTCTGTGTGCACAAGGATACTTTAAACATTTTAAAGTGATGTATCTTCGAAATATGTCGGCCATTTTTGCATAAAATACACATTTCTTAAAACTAGTATGTAACGCTCGCCAATGAAGATAATTACATGAATGAAGATAATACCATGCTATTCAGTTGACATATAGAAAATGAATCGCTGCTAATGTATTGGACATTCATGCCATCTGGTTTGAATGTGGAAAAGGAAATGGAAGACAAATTTTGATTAGGAAATGAATTTTAACCAAATTTGCTAAAATTCTGTCCGTGTGCTCTATTAGCATTTAAAAAAAAACCCTTTGATCCTGTGACCATTTTTCTCAAGTGTGTAGTATCATGTACCACTGACCGATCACCGTAACACTTGTGTTTAGGGAAACTCTCCATGAAGTCCCTTGCTGCACCTTGTACGAATGGTTCTGGATCTCTGCTTCTTCCTCTCTGAAGTACAGATACTCCTGGAGGCCCTCAAGGATCATTTGTTGAAACAATCTTGGTTTGCAACCACTCACCCCCTAAATCTTCAGTGATCTCTACACTAAAGCGTAGCTTCGATTTCACTTTTTCTTGACCTCTTGCATGCATGTTCCTTAAATACAATGTAGGAATTTAGGACCATTCTGGCGATATTAAATGCTACCTTCTTCCGTTATTGAACAGCTTTGCGTTCATCTAGGTGGGCATACATCATCATGTCAGAGGTTAGTTGCTGCCTTACTGGAGAGAAGAATTACAGGTGCCTTTTGTGATTTCTTCTCTCTGTAGGCACAGGCCAAGACAGGTCCAGAATGACAGTACAAACTTCCTTTAAAAACTCTTAGGCAGGTACTTTCTGTTTCTTAATGCAGTGCCAGTTATATATATGTTCCGAACTTGAAAAGTCCCTTACAATTGGAACAGACACAAGAAATTAATTTACAAACACATGGTATCCTTTCTGCAAGTAGTTCCCCAATTTGAATAGTCTCATGACCACAGTGTACCCCAGTCCACACTTAGCAACATTGTCCTTGACTTCCTGAGATCACAAGCAGTAGTGTGAAGCTGAATCAGAGCATTCAGAATTTTATTCCTCACTTGTGATGTTTATTGGGTAAATATTATATTAGGCATGTCCTGTTCTTTGCCACCATGAGGCTTTCTTCAATACTCAGTTCCTCATGAGGAGTGTAGTGATGTATAAATGTTGTTGGCAAGATCAACTTAAGGTTGAAATCATGTACAGGGATCGTAGGCCAGATCATCTGGTGGAGCACACACTTCACTGTCCACTGAATGAAAAAATTCTACAAATATGCTGAGACCTATGGAATGAGAACATATTCCTAAACCATGGTGTTCACTCTGATGAGGATAATCAATGTCAGGCAACGGTAGCTTTCCTGTTTATCCCCATATTCAGAATACAAGCCAGAAAATCTCTAATTTCAAGTAGGGTTGCGTCCTTCCATTTACAAAGTTGTGGAGATGGCTTCTTATTTTTGTTCAGGAACTGATGGGGAGACTGATTTCCGAGACAATCATATTTGAAAGATCAGAGGTAAAGAGCAAATTGAGATATGAAATGGGAGGGGAGTCGGGTGGTGGCATATGCTTAGGTCCTGTCAGTTCCTGATACTGATGAAGTGGGATGGGCTGTTCCAGGGCAAAGATATCTCAATAAACTTCGTCCTCCAAATCATTATCCACACTAACATCACTGTTTGGAGGTGCTTGATTATCATCATCCGCACTTTGTTATTCGGACAAAGAAATAGCATCACTTGAATAATTGTCAAGATATTCAGTGATATTGTTAGATAAATGAACTCACTGTGTCGATCATGATAAATAACTAGCCCTAAACTAACTGAACTATATCTAACACTTCACTAACACTATCCACCTAATTACCAAAGAACTATTTAAATAATGAAGTAACAAGTAAACTAAATACATTACCTATGAAACTGCTTCATTTCACTATATAATCATGAATGAAAACAGAGAAATGCACGCAAGTTTGCTGCCAACCACGACGTAAACAAGAAGTCGGCAGTTCCCGCTGAGCATAAAGTAAGCCGAAACTATGCTCTTATTCCATGCAAAAATGCTGCTATCTGGCACACAAATAATGATGGCTGGTAATGACGGATCGTTACAGTGACTGTTTTTGCAGAATTCATGGGTACCAATGAATAGTTACCTTGATGGTGTCAGGGTTAAACTTAACTAGAAAATATCTGCAAGACCACTTTCAAGAGACAAAAGAGGAGAGGATAGGTATTTAGAAAGATGGGAGTGAAGGAAGCTGCTAGTGTTGTTTAGTAAAATACTGTTCTTAAATCTTGTGCAGTAACTCTTCATTAGAAAAGGTAACTTCATTTCACAGCTGTAAATTAAGTAATAAAATGTACCAGGCTTCTCTTTCAACTTCTTTCTGTGTTAGAATAATAGTATGTACATGTAATAAACTTCATTTTGGTTTCGTATTGACATGTATAGGCATAAATTCTTTTTATTGTCCTCCCAATCAATTCTAAAATGTTACAATAGGATTAAAATTGAACATCCACATACGATTTTTATACAAGTTTCAGTCCATTGAACCATCTTCAGCTACAATGAATTTTCAATAGAAAAAGGTTACATAATTTTGTACTTAGAAGCAATATAATACATTATTATAAGAAAAATTCAAGTTCCATTTTCTTGTTAAGTCATCTTATCACTTGGAAATTTTGGAATCCTGTGTATTTCTTTGTGTGTTATAGTTACAGTATAATTTTAAGAATAAATTTTCCACACTTATTAACATATTTTCTACACTAATCTCCATACCTTCCACATTTTAAGGACATAAACACATTTTTGGAAAGTTAAGCTCATACCAGAGCCCTGATTATTATTATTATTATTATTATTATTATTATTATTATTATTATTATTATTATTATTATTATTATGATTATTATTATTATTAATTTATTTATTTATTTAATTGGTAGGCAAATTTTGTTATACAGTACTATTTTTTTCTAATTTATTCTGTATTTTCCCCTTCATAGTCTATTTTATTGATAGTATTTTCAATATTTTGTAAAAAAAAATTGGTTGATTTGTTTCAGGACTGTTGGTGAAGTAATGTCAGGAATTGTGAGCAAGTGTATAGCAGCTCCAAAAGCTAAAACGAAAGAAATGGCCGTTCAGATCACACTAATGTATATTGAGATAGAGAAATACGAGGCAGTTGAAGATGAACTGTTGAAGGGCATGGATCATAAAAATCCTAAAACTGTTGCTGCTTGTGTAGCTGCAATGACTCTCGCTCTAAGGTGAGGTATATGTATATATATATATATATATATATCATGTAACTATACAAATTTTCTTTTAATAGGACATTTCGGTATCTGAGAGACAAATATCCACTTTTTATGATTCTAAATTGCAGCCAGTTTTGTGTAAAATATAGTCGAACACGTCTATGTCATGAAGGCTGTTGTCCTGGAATTGTGTGACGTATTTCTAAGCAATTTGGTATTTTTATTGGTGTTCGTAATGAGTTACTAGAATAATATTATCAGTCTTTTCGTGAGGCATATTCTGCTTAACTTCCTTGTTTTATACGATCACGGAAAGTGTTCCCAGTGTAATGTGAAAACAGATGAGCACTCATCAATATGTAACTTCGTGTATTTAATTTCAGGGTTGATCATAAATGACAACATACACAGTAAAACTTAGATGCATCGTTTTTCAGAGGGCAAGGGGAATGTGACAACGGATGTGGGGAAAACTATAAATGCGGGCAACATAACAATAGGGGGAAAGCAAAATAATAAAATGCGGGCACTGTATTGGGATATTTTCATTACGTAAATATATTATTATTACGATTATTATGGTGCGTGGCCTCCGGAGCCGGTTGCATGTCTTTCGAGTTGTCGCGTGATAGGCAATCTACGCGCATGTTAAAATGCGGCCCTACCTAAGATGAATTCTAAGGCAAACAGACAGCCTCAAACCGTTGGAATTAACCAAGGAAAGTTAAAATCCTCGACCCAATCGAGACCCCTTGAACCAAAGACCAACATGTGCTAACCATTTAGCTCATATTATACATAATGGTATCAAAATATTGCAACTGAGATATATGCTTACGAGGTAAATATAATAAGCGTGGCTTTTACGCCTTTCGTTTCATTTTTCTTTACACATTTTGTAATAATTAAAAACCTTTAAGTTCAGTTCTCTTATTGCAAATTAAATATATGCGTGGATATTACGGTGATAACCTGTATTTAGGGAAAGATTCTGTAGACACTTTGCGAACTATAGGTTAGATGCCCAACACGGCGCGGTCCCGCAGATCAGCTCAGACGATGTCACAGAGGTTAGAAATTCATCGCGTCTCGAATGATGTCACAGCGGTTCGAGCGAAGCTGCCAGCTTAGGAACTAGTTACAAGACTAGGCTATGAGAAAAGGTTATTGGTCTGGCTTGGTTAGGTCCGGCTTGTAACAAGACTATTAGGCAGAGGGCAACAGGCCTCTAGCATCCCACACACTCCACAAGTTGACGCAATTAATCACCCTGTGAGTAATTAAAACGAATCTGACACACTGTGCAATTTTCTTTTTTTTTTTTTTCAACGAAGTTGGCAATCTTAGCCAGCCTATACCAATACAGAAAACGGTGGAAAATTTGAGTTTTACGCTGTCTACGTTTTAATTCTTATAAATAAGAATACTTCTAGGTGTCAGTTAGTGGGTCGAGGAGAAGCGTTGGCAGCACGAGGCTCGTAGTGAGGTTGCACGTGAATAACCTGTACACAACACTCCAACCTACAAGATCCTTGTTCAAGACTAGCAACTCCGAATCGCTCGTACATTCTCGCGACAGGTTGCCGCTATTATATGTTAAGAGTATTGAGCAGTCCCTCTAAATTAAAAAAAAAAAAAAAAGTTGCGTATGTTTTTTTACGTATGATCGATCAGTGCGGGAAAATTGTGACCGAGGACAAATAATTTTTCGACGATCGATGCGATAAAATGTTAGTTCGAGAAACGGTGGATGTGGGGAAATTTAACATTGGATTATATGGAACATTTTTTGGACAGAATAAATTCAACGATGAATACGGGAAAACGATAGTTCCGGGAACGATGCATCGAGGTTCTACTGTATTTTACTTGTATTAGTATTGTTTACAAACCCCCCCCCTGCTGTCCTTTTTCATTATGTCTCAAGACTGTTACACATGCACGTGTTGTTAGAAATTTTCTGCTTAAGTATCTTCCAGATTTCTCTTTTCGAAAGTTGGCTGGTATGCTCTTCTAAGATAGGCTATTGTAAATCCCTTACTCTGGCTTCAATGATCTTCTCCATAATTTTAAGGCCATGTGATAGGAGGGTAATGCCTCTGTCATTTTCACTTTTCCTTCTACTCCCTTTTGTTCAATCTTCAGGTATTTCGTTATCCTTCCATATTGTTCTGAGAACTCTGTACAGCCAATGTATTCCTGGTGGATCAGCAGCTTTAGGGCCCTTTCACACGATCCACTGCTTGCCACGCCACTCCACTCCACCAGAGGTGTGGTAAAAGGCCGGTAGCGTTCACACGAGACACTTCGTGTGGCTCAACATCCGTCCATTCTCGTCAACAGCAGGCTGCTGTCGACCGGCCTGAAGTGTCTTCCACACTGGGCGACCAGAAGCTCACTCATCACTGAATCAGATTAGCTCGTTCAGACAGTCAACATATGAGCTACAAGTTCGAAGATTTCGTTTCAAAATGTCGGTTCCATTCATAGATACTGAAAAGTTAATAATAGAAATACAAAATCGGCCTTGTCAGTGGGATTAACGAACGACAGACTATTCAAATAAAATAAAAGGCTTCAAATGTGGAATGAAGTTTCCCATGAAGTGATTCCACTTTCTGCCGAACTGGACAACTCCAAAGTGAGAGAAGTTGATATCTACAGTAATAGGCTATATGTGTTATATGTTAACAATTTTCGATATTACAATAACATGGGTCATTGAAAAATAATTAATCAAGGCCTTTTAGCAGTCTTCATTTCAAAAGAACTACTTCCAATTAAATTACATAATAACATTTTCTTATTCGGACCTAACATGATAGCCGCAGGCGCTTATGTGCCGGCATTATCCAGTATTCGGGAGATAGTGGGTTCGAACCCAACTGTCGGCAGCCCTGAAGACAGTTTTCCCTGGTTTCCCATTTTCAAACCAGGCAAATGCTGGGGCTGTACCTTAATTAAGGCCACGGTCGCTTTCTTCCCATTCCTAGCCCTTTCCTGTCCCATCGTCGCCATAAGACCTATCTGTGTCGGTGCGACGTACAGCAACTTGTAAAAAAAAAAAAAAAAAAAAAAAAAAAAAAAAAAAAAAAAAAAAAAAAAACAATCTTATTCGTGAGAACTACCAGTCTTATTTACAGAAGGTAGGTGTAGGTAGCAATTCCATACTGGTAGCTCACTAAATCAGTCGTTCAAACGGTCAACATTGTGTGCGTCACAAGTTTGAATTTTTTGTTTTAAAATATCGGCGGAATACATTTTCTCGTGTTGGTGTCCTGACGCTGTAAACTTGCTTCAAGGATTGACAACAATTCAAACAAATTCTCACTCATACGAAAGTAATTAAGGCACATTTTTAGATCATTGGTACATTCATCTAGAAGAACGACGAGTTCCTCGTTCTAGGCGATATGAATTCAATGGATGGACCCAATGAACCTTAGTACTGTTCTTGCACCTCAACCTTCTTTTCGGAAGAATAAAAATCCCAAGGATAATGTGCACGTCCATGGACCAGATTCAAACCAAGACGCAAATATGAGGTGGGGACGAGAAGTTGCCGGCAAGTTGACGGAAGTGGACAGCAAGTGCGTGAGAAGTGGAGTGGACTGACGTGGCGTGGCGTGGAAAGCAAGTGGACCGTGTGAAAGGGCCCTTAATCATGTCAGCTGTAACTTCATCAGCTCCTGCTGACTTACCATTTTTCGTCTTATAGAGCAGCTTGCTCTACTTCTGTCCATGTAATTGGAATATCTTCCTCTATTGTTTTCTGTCCTACATGCTCAACAGAGATCTCATTAGGGCCATTTAGGAGCTTGTCAAAATTCTGTCCCATTGTATCCCTGATATCTTCCATCTTGCGAACTATATTCCCATCTGTCTCCAGAGCTGTAATTGCATCTTTATCTGATCTTTTACTTTTTACTACAGTAGAAGTCCACTATAGCAAGTACTGCATACAACGAGAACCCCGTTATAACAACAATATTTTGCTTTCCTTTCAAAATTCCTACGTTAAACTGTGTAAATATATGTTGGAAATAAACTATAACATTTATTTGTATTGAAAAGGTGGACCCTTTTAAGTTTCCTATCTTCCATTCTCAGTTCAATACGGACAAAAATGAAATTCTTTGATTTAAATGTGTATTATCCTTCGGTTACAGCGAGTGCCCTATCACTGATCCATCTGTTATTACGAGTGATTAAGCGTGTACGATTATTTCCGTTACCGATATTCATGCATCCCAGCGATTATGTTGCATGTAATCAATTACCTTCGGTATCGGTTCCTCGCTATATCCCGTAGCGAGTTCTCTCGTTGGCCATGGAAGGCGATGTCAGAGTCAATTAGTAAAACTTGTCGACTGGTGTTCCGTAAAGAAAATTCAAAATGAAAGAGAATGTGTGTTTTAGTTATAAATGCTTAAATAACATGTCTGATAACAGTTGTTAGCTCATTAAAAATAAAGGCTGACTAAACAATCGCTTAATTTTAATGCTAAATAATGAAATTAAGTAAGAATGGGATACACCTCAAGATATGGCAGAATGGATCACCGATTTCAGTGGTTAGTTTTATATTTACTCGTGTGTGGTTAAATTTCAGAAAGGCTATTATCATGGAAATTTGTAGCAGAAATTTATCATTTCTCTACTGGCCCTTGACATGTTTTCATAAGACATCTGTAGTACGGTTAAGTTAGGTTAGGTGACGCTGTTTGAATAAGAAAACTGAAACGCTTGTCACAAAATGTGATCGTTTATTTTGGTGGGGTATCGTTTTCTCGCTATGTGCACTTGCAAGATCTCTTGTCGACATTTGAAGGTGATATCGGAGTCGATTAGTAATACTGTAGAACTGCTGTTCTCTGAAAGAAAATTCAAAATGAAAGAGGATAACACTTTTCTTAATAAATACATAACATGGCCGATAGTAATTGTTAACTCGCTAGAACTAAAGGCCAAGTGAACACTCGCTTAATTTTAATACTCTACACTGACATTAAGTAAGAATGCGATACACTTCAAGATATGGCAGAGCGCATCACTGATTTGAGGTTAGATTGTATTTTCTCGGTCTAGTTAAATTTCGGAAAGGCTATTCCCATGTAAGTTTTTAGCGAGAAGATTATCATTTCTCTAGATGCGTTTGAAAGATGTTTTCGTGATACATATATGGTTAGGTTAGGTGACGCCATTTGAAGAAGAAAACTGAAATGTTTGCCACATAAGCCTCTGGACTGATACCATTGTTTCTCCGAATCTAAGACTGTTTCTTTCCTCGGAATTTCATGTGAAAAATCGAGGGTTGCCTTGTATTCGCGGCCTAACAGTAACTTGATGCATACCACCGGCAACAACCGCAGTAACCGCGCTGCTTCTTTTCACCCCCCTCCGTGCGTGCACACGCTAAACTTGTTGACAACAAACGACTGCCTCTTTATTATACATTGCTAGCCGCGGCGACCGGTTGTACAGTGCCTGTGTGTAACGTCACTGGATCTTGGGATATAGTGAAGAGAGAATGAAGTTCTATTAGCCTCTACAAAAACGTTTCTCAAATCTACAGAATGGCATCAAAACATGCGAGCCTTCGGATTCTTAGGAAGGCCACGGCTACTCAACGGCAGAGTTATAACCCGTCTACCGTACCTGGTGCTTAGTAAAATTAAGTTTATAGACAGCAGGAATATTTTCGTGATGGATAGTCGTATTGGAAAGATATGTGGAAGAGGTATTGCCGGGAAGTTTTCAACGGGTTCTCATCGATGTTATGATGTCAATTTTAAGTTAATGGTTATGAAACACTCAAAAGTGTAGAATAATTGTGCAGCCGGAAGAAAATACGGCCTAGGCCTAACTAATGCCAATATTTGGCATTAGCGCGAAGACAAAGATAGCTAAAAAATGCGTAGGCCTACTGTACAAAAAATGCATTCAGTGCTGCGCAACAAGGACGATTTAAAGAAGTTGAAGATGAAATCGTGTGGTATGTGCACAAAAACGCCAAGGGCGGAATGACCATACCGCGGCGCAGTAAACTCGTTCGTTGACCTTCAATGTCCGCTATTAGGCCTATAAATCGCTAGCCGCTGAATTTGGCAAACCCGGTAAGCGAGAAGTGCGTGTAGTGGTAGCCAGTTATATCTCACGCTGAGTAAAAGTATGTTTTCTAGAGAGCAGGAAATTTTCCTGTTGGATTGTCGTATTGTAGAGACGGATAGAATAGGTACCGTATTGCCGGCAAATTTTAAACGGGTTCTCTTTGGTATTATGATGCCAATTTTAAGTTAATGGTCATTAAGCCTGCAAAAATAAAGACTAATTGTGCAGCCGCAAAAAATACGGCATAACGAAAGCCAGTGTTCGACGTCTAAAAATGTGTACTGTACAGAACAACAAAGGCATTCATATGATTTTGCAAAGCACTTTTTGAGCCGGATTTAAATTTTATGAAGGAAAGAGTGGGGGCCGTCTTGAATTTGGAGAAATACGGTACTGTATTTTTTCAGAACAAAATTAAACATACATTTTCACGCAGTATCGGATTTTGAAAAATAACAAACAAGTAAGCCGTAGTGTGGATATCATCTGCGGAAATGCAAGTTTTGAACAAACTGATTTTGTCGTTTCATACTGCTTTTAATTTATATGGAGGGTTTTCCGACTTTTATACAAAAATCTGATATAGTGACAATCCGCTATAGCGAGCAATTTTTTTGCTGTTATGAATTCTCGCTATAACAGACTTTTACTGTATTTCATACATAATTTCCGTATTCCCTTTACTGTCTTGTTCCAGTTGTAAATTCTTCCCAACTTTTTTCTTCCCATACAATTCTCTTGTCTTCCAACTTCGTGTATCTATATTCTTTTGCCATCTCTTCCAGTTTGTTATCCAGTCGCTATTGATTCTTCTATCAGACTTAGCCACATCAAGACCCTTTTTGGCTTTATACCTTTTCATTATGGCTTCTTTCACTTTATCATTTGACTAAGATGTTTTTTTTTTTCTCTCTTTTCTGCTTGTTCTTCCACATATTTTATCTGCGCTACCAACCAGGCTTGCCGTGAAATCATTTCATTCTTCATTCTTTCATTCATTCATTCTTTCTTTTTCTTTTAGGGTGGTCTCCCTTAGCCTTTGGCGGTCACCTGCCTCACTGCAAGAGAGCAGCTGGTGAATTTGTGTTATTTCCCACAGAAAGGTTTCATCTTGTCGAACCTTCTAAGGGAAAACTCCTCTGCTCGCAGCTATTGGTTTTCCCTTAGTTTGCCTGGTTTGGTATCGGCCGCCAGACCCTCGGCCAGACAGTCTCAGGTAGTACCGTGTACTGTTGCATACGGTAGCAGAATATATTCTGACCTGCCTGAATACCTAGCATGTGTATTTCAAGTGTTCAAAATTTCAGCAACAAATCCATAATGGATGTTCTTATGAAAGACGCGTGTTCTGAAAATGAGGATGAAGATAACAATTACACACTAAGTAAACATGATGATTCTGTTGCTTCAGGCAAGTAAATGTAGATAATGAGCTAATATCAAAATGGTGTGAAGTGTAACGTTTTAAACCGCTTCCTGAAGTGGGTTTTGTAACATTGTTTTACACCACTTCCCGGGTACAGATGACAACGTGCAAAAACTCATTGCAACACCGTCAAACAATGAACAGTGGGAAAGCAAATTACTGGTCGTAAACAAGGATGCTGGTACCAATTGTCCAGTTCGGTTAGAATCTGTATTAGTGTGCTTTAGTAGATGTGTTCGTAATATTAGGCAGATTTTGAAATATTAACCGAACTGGCATAGTTAGCTTCGTCTAATTTTTATCTAGAAGAAAATGTAATCTTTCTAAATACAGGAGAAGTCCGTTATAGCAAGAATTCATAACAGCGAAAAATTTACTCGCTATAACGGATTGTCGTTATATCCGATTTTTGTATCAGTGTTCTCCCTAGGACCATTTTAGTGGGCGCACCGCCCTGCCTTTTCTACAGACCGCCCGTCTATAATAACCTAGATACATGCTAATTACGTAATATTAATACAGCCATCGGCCAACACATGCAAGATTATAACCATAATTTCACCAATATTGAACAAGACATGGACATCCTCGTATTAGCAAACAAGGGCCCTTTACTGAACATAATGGAAAATTACTACATACACCTAGACCAATACTTTAATGCCAGTCACAATCTCAATGAAATCTCAGAGAAACCCAACATACTCTTCGATCTATTTATCACTTTCCTCAGAAACAATAATGCAGCCAACCTAAACTCAATCCCAAATTTAATCAAAGGTACTTTTCCAAGACAATTACACTTTCTCCCGCACCCTTCAGCCCCACCTTAAGCCCTCTTCCTAAGCCATATTTCATTTCAATACAAGAACTTACTGATTTCCATGATTATAATTTTTACAACACCCTTTTATACTTTATTCTTTGTTAAAAACCTCTTAGTATGTATATTCCTTGTATTATTAACTATTACCATAACATCTCACTTCACTTGTTATTCTTTAAAATAATATTGTCTTAGGATTTCGCCACAAATGATCTTTGCTCCAATATGGCTGATGATGACCCCTAGATGGGTCGAAACTAGTACAGTATAATTTTGTAATTTTGTGAATATATTGTATTGAAAAGGTGGAGACATTTACGTTATTATTATTATTACTTATATATTATTACATATTTAAATCATTGCGTGCTTCAAATTAAACTGTAAATACTGTAAAACTGTTTATTTAAATGGTAAATCTTCATTATTGTTAGCATAATTGCATCAATTACATTAGAGTTTAAATGTTTAGCTTGACTATATCGTAGTGTCATGCGCGAGCGGTGTTTGGATTAATGTGGATTCGCACTCGAGCACTCGATTCCTCATGACGTCAGAAACCCGTATGGCACTCCACATGCCCCGGTGTTTGATTATGAACGAGCAGTAGAACGCTAGAACATCTTGTTCGAGATAATAACACTAAAATAGTTTACCTGTCTGATATTACTGTTAATGCCCTCTGTGGATCAGTGGTAGAGGTACCGGGTTCGAACCCGACAGAGGTGGTCGGATTTTTGAAGGGCGACACTCCATGTTGTACGATATCAGCATGTAGAGGATATCTGGTAACATATTTGGTATTTACCTGACAAAATTCACTAAAACTCGGCCTAGACGCCCAAGAGAGATGCGGTTTACTCTGACATGTAGTAGGCCTAAAGTAAAACGGAACGTCGAAATTGACGAGCAAGCAGCCATATGACGTCGAATTAAGATGTTTGCACACGGTATCTGAGGTCGCATTACTATTATTATTATTATTATTATTATTATTATTATTATTATTATTATTATTATTATGATTAGCGGCTGCCTGGCCAAGGCGGTAAAGGCGTGCTCGGTTCGTCCGGAAGGACGAGGGTTCGAATCCCCGTCAGGAAGTCGTAAAATTTAAGAAACGAGATTTCCACTTCCGGAGGTGCATATGGCCCTGAGGTTCACTCAGTCTACACCAAAAATGAGTACCAGGTTAACTCCTGGGGGCAAAGGCGGCCAGGCGTAGAGCTAACCACTCTACCTCTTCACGTGCCGCGGTTAACAATGGTGGAAGCCTTTACCTTCCACTCCTCCAAGGGCCTTCATGGCCTGTATGGAGGTGACTTTGTCATTATTATTATTATTATGATTATTATTATTATTATTATTATTATTATTATTATTATTATTATTATTATTAATGCCCTGAGAGGAATAAAACGAAATGTTTTCTTATTAAGTTTTTACGTAGTTTTCCCCGCCCGGCTACTCATTCCTGCCACCCGGCTGACGAAAATTTCTGGGGAGAACACTGTATACCCTTCATGCACTTTAAAGTCGGTATGAAATGGCGATCAGTTTGTTCAAAACTTGTGTTTCCGCAGATGATATCCACACTACGACTTAATTGTTTGCTATTTTTCGTAATCGATATTACGTGAAAGTGTATGTTTAATTTCATTCTGAAAAAATATAGTTCCGTATTCCTCCGAATCCAAGATTAACCCCACTTTTTCCTTCAAAAAATTTAAATCAGACTCAAAAAGAAGTTTGTAAAATCATACAAGCCTACGCATTTTTAGACTGTTTTTAGACGCCAAACATTGAATTTCGTTACGCCGTATTTCATTTTTTTGCGGCTGCACAATTATTCTTTATTTCCGCAGGTTTAAGGACCATTAACTTAACATTGGCATCATAATACCGAAGAGAACTCGTTGAACATTTTCCGGCAATACCTATTCCATGCGTCTCTACAATACAACGAACCATCAGTAAATTATTCTTGCTGTCTATAAAACTGTTACTTTTATGCAGCGTCAGATATAACCGGCTACCTCTACACACACGTCTCGCTTGTCGGGCGCGGCCAAATTCAACGGCTAGCGATGTATAGGCCTAATCGCGAACGTTGGAAGTCAACGAACGAGTTTATTGCTCCACAGTATGGCCAACTGCACTTGCGTTTTTCGTGCACATACCTCACAATTTCATCATCGACTTCTTTAAAGTGTCCTTGTTGCGGACCACTGCATGCATTTTTTGTACAGTACTGGTACACATTTTTTCATTTTTTTTTTGTCTACACGCTAACTCCAAATATTGGCTTTAGTTAGGCCTATGCCGTATTTTCTTGCGGCTGCACAATTATTCTACATTTCAGATTGTTTAATAAACATAAACTTGGCATCATAATATCGACTAGAACCTGTTGAAAATTTGCCGGCAATACCTTTTCCACGTATCTTTACAATACGACTATCCATCACGAAAATATTCCTGCTGTCTATAAACCTTAATTTTACTAAGCGTCAAGCGCAATAGATGCATTATGACTCTGCCACTGAGTAGCCATGGCTTTTCTAAGAATTCGAAGGGTCGCATGTTTTGATGCCATTCTGCAGATTTGAGAAACACACAGGCACTGTACTCTGTACAACCGGTAGCGATGTGTAGTAGAGAGGCGGTCGTTTATTGTCAATGAGTTCTGTGCGCGTGTGAAAAGAAGCAGCGTGGTTACCGCGGTAGTTGCCAGTGGTATCCATTAACTTACTGTTAGGCCGCGAATGCAACAATCCTTGAGTTTTCGCATGAGACTCTGAGAAAAGAAAGTCTTGGAGTCGGAGAAATACGGTATCACTCAAGAGATTTCTTTGGCAAACACCTGAGCTTTCTTCTTCAAACAGCGTCACCTAATCTAACCGTATATGTAGCCTATCATGAAATCATATTTGAAACGCATGTTGAGAAATAACCTCCTCGCGAAAAATTTACATGTAAATAGCCGTAACGAGATGCGAGAAGATATGAAATATCCTCTGAAATCAGTGATGTACTCTGCCATATCTTGAGGTGTATGACATTCTTACGTAATTTTCGTATATAACATTAAAATTAAGACATCGTTTATTCAGTCTTTAATTTTACGAGTTAACAACTGCTTTCGGCCACGTCATTTACGCATTTATTACGAAAACGTGTTATCCTCTTTTTCATTTCGAATTTTCTTTAGAGAACAGCAGTCGATGGGTATTACTAATCAACTCCAATACCGCCTTTGAATGTCAACGAGAGAGCTCGCAAATGCACAAAGTGAGAAAACTGTACCGTACCGAAGATAATCGATCGCATTTTGTTGCAAACGTTCCAGTTTTCTTATTCAAACAGCGTTACGTATCCTAACTTAACCGTACTGAACGTATGATGAAAACACACTTCAAGCGCCAGTAGAGAAATTATACCTTTCTCGCTATAAATTTTCATAATAGCCGTTCCGTAATTTAACCAGACGCAAAAAAATACAAACTAACGTATGAAATCAATTAAGCACTCTGCCATATCTCGAGGTGTATCGCATTCTTACTTAATTGCTGTATTTAGCCTCAAAATTAAGCGGTCGTTTAGTCGGCTTTAATTTTTAACGAGTTAACAACTGTTATCAGACATGTTATTTATGCATTTATTACGAAAATATGTTTTCTTTCATTTCGAATTTTCTTTTCGGAACAGCTGTCGATGGATATTACTAATCGACTCCGACATCGCCTTCGAATGTCGACGAGAGAAATCGCTAGTGCACATAGCGAGGAAACGATGCCGAAGGTAATCAATCGATCGCATGCAATATCATCGCTGGGGTGCATAAATATCGGTAACGGAAAACATCGGGCACGCTTAATCGCTCGTAATAACGGATGCGCCAGTGATAGGGTTCTCACTGTAACCGAAGGACGATACACAGTTTAATATAGGAATTTTGAAGTTCTCATTATATGACGTACTCGCTATAGCGGACTTCTACTGTATTCCAAAAGTTATAATCATGGCTTACCCTGCCATTGAAAAAATTTCAAAAACCATTAAAAATCATGCGATTTCTAGAGGGTAGCACGTTAAAATATGACAGTCTCCAGTGTGTTCAAGAGGGAAGATAATGGAACTAGCTCTGAAGCAAGCCCGTGAAGTGAAAGGTACATATAAAAATGTTTCTTACTGAGGAGTCCCGTATTAGCCTAAATTTTGTTACTGACTATGCTTGGTGGAGTTACGCCCTAATCACCAACTTCGATGTACAGAATGAAGTAATACTAATGTCGACTGATTCAAATTAGATCCCGTTAATGTATGCTGTATTATTAGTAATATCTTAACTCTTTCCACTCACGTTTCTAAAACAGGTCAATAGCTGCCGTTCAGCGCTAACACTCTTGTGTCGACCAGTTGACACCTAGTTTTTTGTTGCATAACTACTCTGTGGCATACACTACAACTTATATTTATTATTCAATGAGTGTTTCTATCTTCCAGGCACTGTGAGAACCAAGTTCAAACTACTTCATTTTGAATGCGATGACTATATTGCTCCGTTTCATTGGTTTTGTATAGAGCCCGGATTTCCATACACTATCAAATTTCAGACTGTGCATGCATTCATGCATTATCATATGGCACAACATGCACATTAAACTGGAAAATTTGGACTGTTAAAATTCAGTTCCTTTTGAAACATTGTACAACTACTGTAATTTCTCCAAATTGTCTTGATTTAAGCTCATCTGTTCATCCTTCAGTGTATTCGTAAACACAGAAAATGATCTATCTACGTCCTAAGAAGTGACAGGTACATTCTTAAATGAAGACGTTTGGGACAAATTGAGCTCAAATTGTACATCTTTTGTATTTTCACCACAGTAATTCTTATATATGCTTCAGGAATTCATAAATTGACGGATCTCTTTGTTTGACCTATCTCTTGCTGCTGCAGCTACTTCTCTGTGCTCTGACTGCAGACATTTAATGACTGACTGGTAACGATTGCCTGCTGCGATAACAAAGACTTGTGATGAGTGAGAGTTCCGGTTGGAAATTCGAGAATAACAAAGGAAGATGGTTCAGTGTAAAACCAAGGTTTGTAACCTCCTATCTCAGTAACGAGGCATCACAGAAGTGTGATACAAGATATGTTTTGTTCATCTAACACAGATGAAAAAATGAGCTGTCAATGAGTAATACAAAATTAAAGGCTCAATCTGTAGCAATGTATAACTGGGACACCTTATTCCTAAGAATTACAGAGAATGACAGAAAAGTCTCTGGCCCTCCAGGTTGGGGGTTTCAAATAGAGTTAACAGCTCTGTTGCGTAGAAAATTTTTTTTTTTTTTTCTCCCTAGGGGCTTTACGTCGCACCGACACAGATAGGTCTTATGGCGACAATGGGATAGGAAAGGCCTAGGAGTTGGAAGGAAGCGGCCGTGGCCTTAATTAAGGTACAGCCCCAGCATTCGCCTGGTGTGAAAATGGGAAACCACGGAAAACCATTTTCAGGGCTGCCGATAGTGGGATTCGAACCTACTATCTCCCGGATGCAAGCTCACAGCCGCGCGCCTCTACACGCACGGCCAACTCGCCCGGTAAAAAAGATTTTTATGAGTATCTCATTTGCCTCATATGAATAAGAATGGATATCAAAATATGACGACCCTGCAGTGGAAATCGGCTTTACGAATAGGAACTTGGAATGTAAGAACCCTGTATAAACCTGAATCTTTCAAAATTGTCATCAATGCTGACAGTGTTATGAAATGTCTATGACGAGTGCATTCGTTGGCCTCTGTGCGTGTGCTGCTAGCAAACAGTGGAACAAGACACTAGTTATGCATCACCATTCAAAAGTGAAATATCAACCATACCCGGATGTACAAAAAATAGTGTAAAACAATATAGTACGCTCTCTGTACAATGCAACATTTTCAGAGTCAATGGCACCTCAAGAATGTCCACCCGCTGGACATCAGCTCAGTTGGGCTACTTGGTCACTTAATCATTTGAGGAGTGGTACTGGATGATCTAGGGACAACCTCGAGAAGTAGGGGTGTTTAGTACATCAGGAAATGTGAACTACTCCACACATTTATAATTGCCAACTACGCCCTGTTCAATGTGCACTTAAAGGCTATTCAAGCGACCGAATGGAGAATAGCTGTCGCGGAATATTGGTTGGACTGAGTGCGACTGAAATAATTATATCTGTACCGTGGTGTGCGGTGTAATTTTCTATACTGTAGTGTGTAATTTATGGTTTATACATATTATGTACTGTTCATATTGTATCAGCACTGTGACGCAAAGTAATAATTACCCTACTTGTTCTTCTTGTTGGTGTTCTTCACTGTCTGATTCCCTGCTGGGTGGGGTAATTGACCATTGACTACCACTTCTACCTGTACTTCCACCATTCTTCTCTGGGATGGTTCGTACCTCTATTCTTCACTGCTTCTGCTACTTTGGTTATTCGCCTCTTCATTGATTTCCCCCTTGGTGTTCTACTTGCCTGCCATTAGTTCATTGCTCTATGGGTTCTTATTATCACCATTGTGCCAACTTGGACAAATCACATCAGTCTGTTGGTCCCTAATCTGTGTTGTAACTTCCCTATCCCTACTCTTTCTCTGTCTTTCCGAGCATACTTCTAAGGAACTTCATTTCCACTTCCTGGATCTGGCTTTCCTCTCCGGTTCTTACAGTCAACATTTCTGTTCCATATGTCAGATAAGGGACAAAATAGGTCTTGTGCAACACCTCTTTGCATCGGTATGGGACCTTTCCATTCCCTATCTTATCTCTTATACATTGGTAAAATCTCCCTGCATTGTGTAAATTAAATATTACACTCATAAAGAAAGCCCACGCAACAATGTTTCTAAATTGTTTTTTTTTTTCTCTCCATTGGCATAAAATTCTGAAGGTTCTCGAGCCCTTGAGCATTCATTCAGATAATGTATGACGATTTTATAAGATATTGATTTTAACTGTCATTGCTCTTCCAGCATAAGTTCAGGAGCTGTATGTGTTATAGCCTGGAATTTTGAAATAATTTCAGTTATTAAATTTTTCGTTATTTCAAGATGTATCCATGATGTGCAATATCTCGTGTAATTCACTTCCTTTTAATATTTTTAATTGCAGGGAATTTGGATCGAAAGTAATCAATATAAAGCCCCTGCTGAAGAAAATTTCTCCATTACTTGAAGACAGAGATAAGACTGTAAGAGATGAAACAAAGGCACTGGTAATAGAGATGTATAGGTGGGTTGGGGTAGCTTTGAAACCACAACTTAGTTCTCTCAAGCCAGTACAGGTAGGTATAATCTTTACTACCTTAATTTTTGGATAAATAATGACATTTTATTATATGTATTGTTGGCCAGCACAAGCAATTGAAGTAAGAGTGCTGTAATCTGCTTCTACAGGTGACTGAACTCGAAGCTGAATTTGAGAAGGTCAAAGGAGATAGAGTTGCCCCCACGAGGTATCTAAAATCACAACAACAAAAGCAAGCAAAGTTAAATGAAGCAGCAGCAGCTGGTGATGATGGTAAGTGACATGTTAATAGTTTTGGATTGTTTTTTTTTTATAGAGGGTGTACCAAAACTCGACAGCAAAAATTTAGGAGTGGATTCCGCACATAGATGATTCATGGTGTGGTTTACTGTGGTCACGTCAGAGTTCGTGAACCATGGGCAACGGCTGAGTGGCCTAGTAAGTGGTCCTGAGAGTCGGGATACCAGTTGCTGCGGAATAGGAGTGGGAATCTGACACATTCTGAGCCATGGCCTTCCTTGTGCTAGGGCTATAGAATCCGATGGTCCCTAACCTGTTAGGGGAGAGATCATCACTTGGACTATGTGTAAGTAGGGGAACATCCTGCTTCATGAATTTACCGGGCTCAGAACATTTTAAGCAAGCCTCGGACCTATGGGAGTAACGGAGTCCTACTCTCATTTGACAGGCGAGGGACTCCTTGGAAACAGCTTGGCGAACGAAGTGGAATTAGATGGGGAACTATCAATATTAATGGGGCTTACGAAAGACAGTAGAAGTGGCTGAGTCAGCAAAGAGGATGCATCTGGATGTGCTAGGAGAAAGTGATATTCACGTAAAGGGAGATAATGAGGAAGAGATAGATTATAAAGTGTACTTGACAGGTGTTAGAAAGGGAAGGGAAGAGTCAGGGGTAGGGCTGTTCATCAGGAATACTATTGCACGCCACGTAGTTTCTGTTAGGCACGTAAACGACAAAATATGTGGGTAGATTTGGCAGTTGGAGGAATTAGGACGAGAATTGTCTCAGTGTATTCACCGTAATTAGTAAATAATACACAGTAATACACTAGAGGTAGCACGGGAACTGCAGTTGTGTGCGAAGTTGAATGTGCACGGTGTTTGTCAACAGCTGGATTGTTTGGCACTGTCACTACTGGAGCTTCCCGATGAATTGAAGTATATAGTTCTCTGAAGGAAAATGCCAGTCTCCTGTGCAGCTTATGGATTCATAGAGAGGGGTTCACAAAGGGCAATGGTGTATCATTTCACAGGTATTTTCCTTAAATTCATTTCCATGCATATAAAATAATACTTTGCGTGACACTTATTGTGATGTGAATTGGCATACTTGTGCTGACTTCGTGACTGATTCTCCTGTCGGCGTGAATGAGATTCTTTGGATCTTACCTTGAATAAATAAATACATGCATACACTATCATTATAGACTTTTATGCTTTTCAGCGTTCAGTCTTACCTTGAAGACTGAAAATAATGTTTTACAAAATATAAGGGATGACCTTTTCCTTTCACTGAATAGCCATGCCTTTGAAAACGAATGCCCAGAAAAATCATGTGCATGATACCGGGCGACGTCGCGTGGCTGTCAGCTTGCTTCAGGTGATAAGTGGGTTTGAACCCCACTGTTGGCGGGCCTGAAGATGGTTTCCAATTTTTACACCAGGCAAATGCTGGGGCTGTACCTTAATTAAGGCCAGTGGTTTTCTTCCCACTCCTAGCCTTTTCCTGTCCCATAGACATCGTAAGTACTAGGTTTATCGGTGCGACGTAAAGAAAATTGGTACAGAAAAGGAAATAAAAGCAATCCCCATTCATACCTTACCAGATTTTACAATTTAGAGACTAGATGTCCTTCACTGTTTGAACATTTGAGTCTTCTACTTTCATCAATATTATTATTCCTTTAAGTGTCGCATAGGGCTGTATACAAGCATAATGAATTACTGACCGAGCAAGTTGGCCATGTGGTTAGGGCAACGCAGCTGTAAGCTTGCTTTCGGGAAATACAGTAGAACCTCGATAATTCGAAATCGGCTAATTCAAAATTCCGCCTAATTCGAAGAAGCTCTCGTTCCTGGAAACGTGAGATACAGTTTTGCATGTTATTTAAATTGTTTAATTCGAAATACTGATAATTCGTAATTCGAAGTACAATGTCGGTCCCATTACCGAAATTCAGACTTTTAGTTTGAAACTGCCTTCACAGTTTAAAACAATAGTATGTTACAGAGGAATTTCAACTCGAAATTTATTCGCATCATTATAGAACGCGTGTTCTGGAACGTGGAGGGGTAGCTTTCCGAACTTATACTCACTTCGGTGGGTCTACATTGTGCTTCATGATTGCTAAATTGAATGAAATCGGAATTATTTTGTATTCAATTTTTTAAGGAACGCCGTAATATCACGCAACAGGCAGTGTGCGGAAAATCAGAATCCGCGAACACTGGCAATGCCGACAGTTGACGAAAAAACGTGGCTCATAAAATAAATTCGTAGGCACTGAACAATACTGTCATTGCCGACGAAACTACATTGCTATATGTTAATGCGAGCCCAAACGGTCTTATGGTTTTAAAGGTGAAGATGCCAGCCGGAGAATCGTACAAAGGTCGGGGATGGGGGTCATTGTAGTGCGTTGCAATGCACGTGGAAGCAAGAAACTTTAGCCCCTCGTCACAGAAAAGTTCGTCGGGCACTTTCCATGCTAGTACAAAGCATCTAAAAATTTAAACAGTTCAGAAATCCAAAAAAAATATTGCATTTGCACAGGGAACCAGCATAATTTATCCTAGTCTTCAAATTGTGTGATATTTTTTTTTTTTCTTCTTTCGTTGTGTGAGGTTATGTCCGTCAGTGATTTATCCAAGTGCATTGTAAATGCACCTTGTTGGACACATTTCGGAAATAGTTTTCCATGGCATTTAAAAAGTTTAAACTGTGAATTGAGGTGATTGCATGTATTAATGGGTCTTAGAACTCTTTGCGACGCGCAAGTGTTTACATTTCTGAAGTACGAGAGAAGTGCCGTGGCGGGAAATCGTACAAGGGTAGAGTCACAGGAAAGTTCGATTTTAAGGGCATCGGGGGGTACTTTCTGTGTAAATACAAGGCATCTAAAATGGATACAGTATAGTAATCCAATGAATAAAGCACTTGCATATGGGAGCCAGCATAGATTTCTCCTCGTCTTTGAATCGTGCTTTTTTCCCTTTCTTTCGTTGCGTGAGGTTATGTTTGCAACTGAAATATCCAAGTGTGTTATTTGAATACTGTAAATGCACCTTCTTGGATACTTTTCGGAAATAGTTCTTTTTTCATGGCATTTAAAAGGTATAAACTGTGAATCAAGGTTAACTGCATGCAGTAACAGACCTTAGAACATTTTGTAACGTGGGAAGAGTTGGTACTTCTGAATTGCGAATTGGCGGTTAATTCGAAATCGCATAATTTGAAGTCCGATTTTTGAGTCCCAACGACTTTGAATTAACGAGGTTTTACTGTAGTGGGTTTAAACCCTACTGTCAGCAGCCCCGAAGGTGGTTTTCCGTAGTCTCCCATTTTCACTCCAGGCAATTGCTGTTGCTGTACCTTAATTAAACCCACGGACGCTTCCTTCCCACTCCTAGTCCTTTCCTATCCCATCATCGCTATAAGGCCTGTCTGTATCGGTGCGATGTGAAGCAAATTGTAAAAATATTGTAAGTATTT